>NC_142737.1:22690000-22877500 GCF_051943395.1 Hippocampus bargibanti
AGTACCGATTTCACAAACCGTATTTTCCAGTGTATAAGGGGCACCGATGTATAAGACGCACCCCCAATGAATGGTATATTTTCAACCTTTTTCCATATATAAGGCGCCCGCAACTTCAATGAATAAAAACAGTTTTCCAAATCTAATCTATAAATACCTAAAACTTTTCCAAATATAAGGAACACCATATTATAAGGTGCTACAGTAGAGGTTGCGGTTACGCACTGCTTCTTCTACAGGGGGATATGGAGTCAGTGGCTATTACTTCAAATATAAGGCACACCTGCATATAAGGCACAGGGTCATCTTTTTCAACTATCAACTTTGCTTACAACCTTTATGACATAAACTGCATGAGGCCGACCAGATTTTTCCTACAAATTGGTGAAAAAGCCTTCACTCCACTGCGAGACTTATAAAGGCAAATCCAATCCAAAATCCAATCCAATTACAATGAACCGTGGGAAGCTAACTGCCGCCACGACCTTGCTTATGAACAAAATGTACAAGGCAGGGTACCCTCCGTTGTTTAGCAACCCTACTGATTGACTCTGATCATCGACTCTTCCATCTTTTTTCAACTAACCATGCGGCCCATATCAAAGGTCATTTCCAGTACATATAATTTTTTGGCATGTCTTGGTCCGCTGAAAAATGGATGGTGGGTCGCAAATGGCCCCAGGGCTGTAGTTTGGACATCACTGGCTTCAAGAATCACTCCCAAAGCTCCCCTTACTGTCACATCCATTTCTCCAGAAGCCTCTGATTCCCTTTGCAATTTTACGAAAGGGTCCTCGTGTCAGCCGCGTGTCAGCACGCATATGAGCGGGCCACCATCAGCTTTAGATATGCAAAATGACAGCCAAGAGGATTTGTGACATTTTACTCATGGTGTTGATTGAGGATGTAGGTTTTCTGTTCCAGGAAAGTTGGAAGCAGCAGATTATACAATGATTAGTGGCTTTTAGATGTTTACCCTAATACACACTGTTTTCTTGGAAGGGTGGAATGATCACTTCCAATGGAAATAATAGAAACATCTATCACATGGTTGATCATTTGTTTTGTATGTCTTCCTCATAGTTTTGCGATTGTGGCTTCCTCCCACATTCCAAAGACAATAAAGACTAAACATTGTGGAAAATGGTTATTTTGCCCTGCCACTGAATGTTAATCCAGTCAATCTGCAATAGATTAACTGAACCTTGAAGATGATACATCGTCGAAAACCACAAAATTACTCCATTTACTGTTTCCATCAATTTATTGATGCTTACTTTTTCATTTGTTTTGGAGGATTTTCAGGTTTCACTTCAGGTATGTTGTTTTAGTTGCTCACAGCTCCTTTCTGTTGACAAGTAAAACACTCCAGTCCCGCTGCTGCTCAAAATGGAGTAGCACCATACAAGGAGGCAAAAACTCCTCTCTTGATAAATAAGCGGATCCACCAATCCGTCTGCTTTGGTTTGTGCAGCGGAGTTCATGATCAACCCTACACACCTCCAACACCTCTAACATTTTCAGCCTGTCTTGCCAAACATCAGCAGTCTTCATAATAATCTCACCAGTTTAAAATATCATATATCATCAATTTCACGACTATATTTGGTCAGCTGCATCCGCAATATTGTTACTGGTGATCGTTTATTTCCTGATAGTCTTTTGTATTAATAAGATACATTTGTTTTGGGCTCATTTGTATAAATTTATACAATGTGAAAAACATGTACGGTATATTTCTGTCCAGACCGACATTCATTTTTGGCCGAGAAGGCTGCATCACTTTATCCCGTTATTTTCTCATGTTCTCATCTCAACAGCCTTACCGAATCTATAGTGAAACTGTTATTAAATCCAGTTTTCTCGGCACAGTTAAATCTCAAGACCGTGAAAATATTCTGGAGGAAAGTAAGCTGCCCAGTCTCATGAAGATTAGTCTAAACTGCAGGGTTATGTGTCCTCCAAATGGATAATTGCCCAAAACGTGGACCTGAGAATACTCAATGGCGGCTAAAAACAAAACATTGGATGATTGTGTCATGAAAACAAAATGTTATGTAATGTGGAAGAAGCTGAAACGTGCAATCTAGAAAATTCACGCAAAAACATTGAAGTATTCTGCTGGGGCAAAACTCGATTTTCAATCGTTAATGTTCACTTTACTTTTATTTATTATAACTTTTGTCAGTTATTTCAGAGGACATTGTGGATATTTAGATTTCCAACTGTTTTAGTCCTGTGTAACCTCTCATTGTGCATGTGATCGAGCTTTTCGTTTCCCGAATAATCATAGTACAATTTGCTGAACATAAATATGTGCATTTAGTGTTCAGTAAAGTGCTGTGTAAATGAATGCAGTCAGTAAAGTGCTATGTCAATTAATGCAATATCATATGTAGGCCAAGGATGAATATCAAGAATATTGCCACTTTCAGTAAAGTACTGAAAGTTTTTGTCAATATCATTCTTGGATTAAGACTTTCACTTGCCAGATTGTGTGCCTGATGGAATTGATGATTAACTTTGTCCAAGGCTTAACTTGTTGCAAGACTGAACAAGTGACAGTTTTATTTGATGCATGATACCATTGTGCCACCTCACATCATCACTTGATTCTGTGGATGATTTATAAATAATAAAGAATCCTCCCTCTGACTGTAAATCTCCATTTCCCCATCAGTTCACATTCAAGTAAAATAACTTTAGGTGTATACAGCCTGCATGCCTTTCAATAGGCGCAAAAACATGCAGGCTGGGTTAATGGAACCCTCCAAATTGTCCCAAGGTGTGATTGTGTGAATGGTTGTTTGTCTATGTCGAGCTTGTGGTTGGCTGGCAACCATTTCATGGTGTATGCCCACCTATTGCCAGAAGTCAGCTGGAATAGGCTCCAGCATGCTCGCAATCCTCATTCTGATAAATCAGTTTATGGACGAATGGATGACTCAAATAAGGAAAGGCAGTTTTATGTACATTTTGCATTTCACACATATGGTCAAATTGCTTCATATAATTATATTTAAGAGCATTTACAAAAAATGGTTAACAGCACTTAAAAACAAAGTAAATCAAAAGTATCTTACTTGTTGACTTAATTCGAGTCGATGTTATTTATTTATTTATTTATTTATTTATTTATTTATTTATTTACTGTTACTGATTCTGAACTCGTCCTTTTTTCTCTATTGGACATCAGGTTATAATAATAATTATTCATATTACAGGTGTTTAAGATATGGCCATATTTATGAATGAAAGGATATATTCATCAACTTGTGGCTTTTTTTGTCTGAAAAGTCATCGCTGTAAACTGTAAAGTGTAACATGTGGTAAAATCTGTCGTGCGCAAGTTTTCATCAGTCAAAATAAAAAACTCAAAACTGAATGTGCAAACTATGAAAGTAAAAATATTTTAAAAACAGTGTCAGAAAATACATTTAGGACACATCAAGCTATCTCTGATGAAAATTTGCTCTTGACCAGTATTTTTAATAAATGTGAGCATGACATCATTATCTTGTGCTTTGATGACACACTCTGGGTGTGGTGAAATGTGTTGACCTGAAGGACACCGCAACTTCTAATGATAGTTGTATTCGTCATCTGATTCTGGCTCAAGACTTTTTTCACAGTTAACCTATGAGTCACAATGTAAAAGTCTGATACATGGCTATCTTTGGATTATTTGAATGGATCTCTGTAGATTCATACTCAGGGTTCCTTTTTAGTCTTTCCTAACATCTGGTCCATTCTATACAGTAAGTGAATGGGTTTCCCGTCGGCAGAAGTATATTCGCATGCTCCAAGTTTCTCATCTTGCATACCCTATGTTACACCCCCTCACCCCCAGTCCCCCTCTCCCCTAAAAATCATGGGTGCTATTTGACTCGGCTGCAGATAGGAAGTAGGAAGTCTGCTTTGCCTGAACTATCTCAAACGGCTCATTTAATCTTAATCTGAGGTGCACCTGGACCTTTTATGGTATTTCTATTTCACATCCTAAAAACGATTCCTGGGGTGTTAATAGACATTTCACATAGTGGAGGATGAATGTGCTACAGCTCTGCATCTGCGCTTTATGCGCTCCGTCATTATGTAAACATTCACTGCACATTCAAAGTCAAAACCAGACGCTCTGCTGTTTTTTTTAAGATCAACTCGGATCTTTCCTTATTAGGAAGCATTGATTCTTGCCCAAGAGGCGAACGGATGCAGTGTTGGATGCTGACCCTGAAAGAAGAGAGAGGCTGATATTATGATATTAGCTTATTTGGACTTCCATCAGTGAAGCCAAATTGGCCTGCAGGGAGCGGATAAAGCTTGGAATATGGAAAAGGGTTAATGTACAAACTTTCAAATCGTTTCCATGGCCAATCCATGGCCTTCATCAAAATAAACAGCAATTTTGCCATTGCCATAGCACTACAGTACTAATACTCTACTATATACTCGCACAATATATGATGGAGAAGTGTGTTTTGCAGTAGTTTGCATGTGTGTTTCATAGTTCTGACTGAGTTTGAATCTCAGGTATCAGGCCTTATATGTGAAGTAATATTGAGCCACAACAGGTTTCGCAACTACCGTCAGCAGCCACCGACTCCATTTGCTCCTATAGAAGAAGTAGTGCATAACCACTCTCTATTGTAGCACCATATTGTCATAATCTGGTTGGCGACCAACGGGGGGCGCTGTCGGCCCCGCCTGCACCTACACAGGTGCTGGTCGTCCCGATCAGATTGCCGACCAACGGGTAGCGACGTCAGCCCTGCCGGCAGCCTCGCAGGTGCTGGTCGTTATAATCACTGTCACTTCAAAGGACACCCGGCACGACCATCCGTTGTCGGTTCATTGTTTGCTGCTTGTTTGCTGCATGCATTGTGCATGTGTTTGTTTAACCTTGGCGGACTTTTACTTTTGGTCTTCTTTTGCTACTTTGTATTTTTTCCATTCAGATGATTTTGATGTTTTACATTTTGTTCCTGCTGACTTTAATTTAATACAATTTGTCAAACAACCTCCTGCTCCCTCCTACCTGCTTTTTGGGATCCGCACCCGCCATCACCACCTTGCAAACCGTGACAGAATGAACCGACCAACCATCGGATCCCGCAGGTACATCGGACCCGTCTCATTTCCACCCTGTGCCTGGCAATGCTACGTCCACATTAGCCCGAGCCTCGTCGAGTTTGAATTTCGTCACTCGACGAGCCGTAACGTCCACGTAAACGTCCGGCCGAGACCTCCTTCCAGGTGGCCGTCCAGGGTGACACTGGGTGACTGGCTGTGCACGCCCACGTCCAGCCACGCTGTCGTCGTGCATGACGAATTGAGTCTCATCCACGACGAGCCATGCAACGTCCGCGTCAACGTCAGTCCGAGACCCCACTCACCGCTGGATCCCGAGCGGCTCTGGACTGGTCTCGTTCCCGGTGCCGGGCAGTTCACGCCCACGTCGGCGTCCGGCCGAGACCTGGTCCCATACGGCCGTACGGGGTGCCATTCTGCGCCTGGAAGTGCGACGTCCACGTCGAGCCATGCGCCGTCGCGTGAACGTGCGAGAGGGATCGCACTCACGCCCACGATGATCCGTGCCGCGTCTTCGTCCTGTCATAATCTGGTTGGCGACCAACGGGGGGCGCTGTCGGCCCCGCCTGCACCTACACAGGTGCTGGTCGTCCCGATCAGATTGCCGACCAACGGGTAGCGACGTCAGCCCTGCCGGCAGCCTCGCAGGTGCTGGTCGTTATAATCACTGTCACTTCAAAGGACACCCGGCACGACCATCCGTTGTCGGTTCATTGTTTGCTGCTTGTTTGCTGCATGCATTGTGTATGTGTTTGTTTAACCTTGGCGGACTTTTACTTTTGGTCTTCTTTTGCTACTTTGTATTTTTTCCATTCAGATGATTTTGATGTTTTACATTTTGTTCCTGCTGACCTTTATTTTAATACAATTTGTCAAACAACCTCCTGCTCCCTCCTGCCTGCTTTTTGGGATCCGCACCCGCCATCACCACCTCGCAAACCGTGACACTTATAATGTGGTGTGCCATATACAGTAAAGTCTCGTTATATCGATATTTTCGGGAGTCGGAAAAAATATCGATATAACCGGACTATCGATATATCCGATCCTGCGGCATATAAATTTTCTCCTTGCGTTCATAGAAATAGTATCGTAATAAGCAGTACTATCGATATAACCAATATCGATATAACGAGACTTTACTGTATGTGGAAAACCTTTATATATTTACATATTATATTTGGAAAACTTTTCATTAATTGGAGGTGCGCTTTATAGTCCAACGCAGCTTTTCTGTGGAAAACATGGAAATACGTACACCATTCATTGGGGATGCGTCTTATACTCCGGTGCACCTCATACACCGGAAAATATGGTATATCATTATCTCAAGGGGAGCTCTGGAGCAACTCATGGCAAATTATTTTGACACATTTTACATGGCTTTCAAACAAATCTTGCTTTTGCTTAGTGTGGTTCCAGCAAGCCTTTTTTCGACATTATTTTCTGCAAACGCCAGTACATTACTCATATGGTCTTGGGCATTCAACTGCATTCTGCTTAGAGTGACGCTGCACTATGTGCGCAATACATTGTAAATTGATTGTGTGCATTGTTTTCTGTTGAACAGATAATGAGCTGCCTGTGATTGTGTTGAACCATGAATGCCCATCTGTCATCACCAAGCACATTTGTTATTGAAAAAAAAGGTAACCAAGTTCACGAAGAGACAATGAGCCTGATAGACTGACATTGTCATCCAGAAAAAAACAACAACATTAGACTCATGCATTCTGTGCTGCCCATAGCTGGTTTCACAAACTTGACCACAGTCCTGAAAGCTGCAAATTCCATCCGGAAAACTCATCAGTAAAAACTTTATCGGACAGCCCCCAGACACCCTGTTGAGTTTCCACCCACATGGGCTTTCTTATACATTTGCGTCATTTTACACTAGAACAGGCACTTGTCAATGAACTCATAATATAAACCCTGGTCTTGCCTTCCACAAAAACTCCCTTTGTTGTGCAGTGCTGACGCCAGCACCGGTGCAGTCTGAAAAAGAATGACACTTGGACCATAGCAAATGTTGTCATCACTCGGACAGGAATGGTGCCATTCAGGGGTCACACAATGTCCACTGTGGATGATTGCCTGTCTGCTTTATTCCCACCATAACATGTGATCACGTGACCAAATCTTAAAAATAAGTGTAGCAGTTGGTTAAAGTTCATGTTTTCTGTAGCTGAACCGCTTCTCCGATGCAACAAGAAACATGGGTGATGCTAACTTTCCTCTGGAATACTGGGGCGCTAGATAATGGAACATTGTTCACTCTGACTGGATGTAAAACTTGATTTATGATGACACCACAGTCAAAAAGTTAGGGGTTATAAAGGCCTGATTCTACTGTCAAAAGTTCAGTGCATCTGAAGGGAGACAAAATTGAATGCACAATGTTTCTGGGCAAATCCCTACAACAGACATCTCCCGTACATTTCAAATGACAAAGCCGACAGAACACCTCTACGCTACAGCATTGCACCATGGAGCAAAAACAGTGAACAACAGGACAGGACAGGAGATGTGAGACAATCTCTTTTCGTCAATGGATGCTCCAGCTTCATGTTTGCTTTCAACATTGAGCTTGTAGTAGACGTGCACATTCCACCATGACATCCCTGATTCACTGGTGAAAAGAATGCTTTGATCCTCTCCTCTTTCATCTAAAACTGCTTTATGTAACAAAGAGGGTACAGAAAGTGCTTGAGAAGGTATGACTCTGTCATGATGCCAAAAGAAGTGTTAAATAATTTCATGTTTTCTGGATTTTGGATGGGAGAAAGGTGCACATTTCTCCCCATCCAAAACATTAGAGTCAGTAGGTCGACCGCTAATTTTCTCTGAGAAGGTGATTACAACCACCTGGGAATGGCCAATTGCCGCTGGTTCCTGATTGGCCAGAAGCTCAGGTGAACCACCTTTAAAACCAAACTGAGGAAGTCACTTCGGGCCGGACGAAGAGGGCGAAAGGTCAGCCTGGAGAGCAGTGTTACCTGTGGTCTGCTGAAAACTGATATCCACCATGACTTCAAATAACGAAAACTCAAAATTTCCTTCCTGGATCTGGCTGAGTAATCCTGGCTGTGTCTTTGTGTGGTCATATTATTTGTTATTTAGTTTTTTGTTGTAGTTTTGACTTGACAAGATGGCGCCGCGAGAGTGGCTGCCTTTACAGCAGCTCCTGTATTTTGTTTTTCTACTTCTTTCCCTCCTTTCCTCTTCCTTTCATCAGTTTTCTGCTGTGAAATATACATTTCTCCACTGCAAGATGACTAAGGCTTTCTTGTTACACATCCAGTTATGAATATGTTTCAAATAGTTCTGTAGAGGAAAGCATACATGTTTGCAATCGATTAAAGAATTTATTCCGTGCCATTTTGAGGCAACATTGGGGGGGAATGTATCACCCAAAAAGAGGCAGAAAAAGCTCCTGTGAGGAATTAATCAGCCCGTTTCCACAGGCTGATAAATTCCTTCCATGGAGCTTGGTCACCCTCTTCTGGTGGCTTTTTGGTGCAACACGAGGTTTTCAGACCAAACAAGTACAGCAAAATACATTGACATGATGGAAGGACTGCTACAATGTGTCTTTTTTACGGTCAGGGGTGTTCATTGTCAACTGTGTGTTGTACGAAATAAAGCAAAACACAAATAAAAGACTCATCTGATGATAACATCTATTTTTAATTCTGGAATGTATGCTTTGTCATATATATTGGACATTTTTTTGTGTGTTTATCTGCAGTTACTTTGGGAGAGACTCTACCGGACAAGAACGAACAAGTGAGCACATGCAGTCGCAGGTAAAAGGTGTCTTTATTGTAAAACTTGTTGATGTTCAAGATATTTAAGGCATGACACTAATGAAGTCTCTAAAGATTTCACTACTGTATTGTTTTTATTAAAAAAAACATTGTCAATCAAGCTCTTTCATAATTCCTGAAGAACATTAGAATAATAAAACAAGAACAACAAAAAACAGGTCCCTTCATTCGTCAAATGACGTGCTATGTTCATGATAAAGCAGTGGCAGGCCGTACATGTCACTCCTAGGCCTTCAGTAGTGCTACGTCTGAATCAATCCGCAGCTGCCACTGTGGTGTGATTTACTACACATACTGTCCTGTACTAGAGGGTACAGTTAATCAGGAAATAACTTGTGAAGAAAGAAATACTGTCATTAAATTGTTTTTACCATCAATGGGTGGATTCATGATATGGGGTCAGAAGTCGTGAAGGATGATGAAGCATCATTAATAACCTCGTAATATTGCAATATTATTTGCTATTTTTGCTGGTCTGACCTTTCTTAATAATGTCCAACTTTTCTTGAAAAGTCCCTCTTGAAAATGGCATCAACAGTAATTCTCCAACCAAATCCATTTCTTCTCCTACTTCAGGCATTGTGGGTTGACACAATCGCTATTAAATCAACACAATATATTTGCTTATGCAGCTTGCTACCGATAAAGTGTGCTCGCTCTGGTCTGTATGATCTTATCACCAGCGCCTGGTGATACTATGATTAGCCAGTCATGTGACTAGCCCATCATAGTTCGCAAAAACTCGAAATCTGATTGGTTAAAGTAACAGTTTGATCGACACATTTGATGCTCCAGGGACTGCAGAACTGATTATGAAGGCGTACAGGTGGATTTCTGACTCTGGTAACAAATGATGGCTGAAATGTGATTGGTTAAATGCTTAAATGCGAAAACACACATCTGAAAGCAGCACAACATGGGAAAAGCAATGAAAGGAAGCTGAAAGACAATTTTGAATTCATGGACGAAATATAATTAACATCAGTCTGTGATTCAGATATTTTTAGTCCAGCAGAGAAGGCTTTGCATGCCTTGACAGTCCGCCACTATGATAAAGGTAATAATAAAAACACAAAATGTGATTCAGTACACTTGTCAACCACTTCAAACGATGAATGTGACCACCATTACCTTAATCACATTTTTATTAGAATTGTTGAATTGCATATTATCGCATTCTGCCAAATGTTATAGTGTTACAATGAAGCTGTGGAGCTTTGTCATTACCCCCAGGAACCTCACACCATGTGTGTGTTATTGCAGCAAAATGCCCGATTCCAAAGTTCCAATTATAGAATCAAACTGACCATTATTAGGCCGCAGTAAAAAGATCACCATGGTGACTGTAAAATGACAGCTTGTTGGACCGAGTATGACATCAGTCACCCCTTCTCAACGCCTCGTGCCAAGTTCTGCCCCTTGGCCTCGGAATGAGAGGCGGACTGTTGAATAGGGAGTTAATAGGCTCATAATGGTCCTCTCCTGTTTCTGTGCCCCCGCTCTGCACCTTCAATGAATTCTTTCTGCACTTGTCTTAGAATGAGATGATGAAGTGGGTTGAATGCCACCGCTCACTCGTCCTGCTTTAAATAAACGAGGGGACTTATAACCCAATGCTGTTCCATTATCGAATAGGGAAAATTTCGACCTCTTGTTTTTTGTTTTTTTTTTTAACCCAAAGCTAACAGGAGGACATGGTGCAAGCAAAGTTCATCTATTGTTTTTCTCAATGAATGAATGAATTCATTCATGCACTCACTCATCCATCAATTCATTCATTCATTCATTCATTCATTCATTCATTCATTCATTCATTCATTCATTCATCTTCCAAATCGCTTATTCCTTGTAGTTCTCATTCCCATTTTTCCCTAATAATGCAGCTTGTTGAAGGTGCTGGCTGTCCAAATGGCTTCTCCAGGGATCCTGGTGGTCATTCTGCTCAGCACATCATAACATGTCCAGACCTAACCAAAGAGGTGGTCATCTCCCCTGGATTGCCAACTCCTCCCCTCAGCCCCATCCGATCGGCCAGATTTCCATCTGGAGAGTTCAGGGTATGACAGGAAAGCTGTCTTCTCTCAGGACAAGTACCCCTCTATGTGGACACATTTTGTATTACAGTTTTTATTGGTGGCTTGAAGTGCTTTTTGTACCAGACTCCTAAATGTCAACTTCCTCTTAATCCCATCACGATCATCTCACAACTAAAATGTAACTAAAATATATTTTGCGGATCACCCCAGATATGTTTTACAAGTCAACTTTGACTGCAATAAGTTTGCACCTGCCAACTAATAAAAAATGCTGATGTGATCTTCTCTTCTCTTCTCTTCTCTTCTCTTCTCTTCTCTTCTCTTCTCTTCTCTTCTCTTCTCTTCTCTTCTCTTCTCTTCTCTTCTCTTCTCTTCTCTTCTCTTCTCTTCCATTTAAATCCCATGTTTGAGTTTGTATTTCAATTGATATTGATGGTGTTATGGGATGAACCAAAATCAGTGAGTTTTTGTCTTTCTCAAGGCATCTGATGTCAATGGAAGTGGCCCAACTTCTCCCAGTTTTGGATCCTATTATGGCCCCACACATGGTAAAATTCATTCTTATTTTTCTGTTTGTGTGTATTTTTCTCGTATGGAAATACTATTTTACATTTGACAAAATAAACAAGATAAGCTGACATCATTGATAAAAGTTTTAACCAAGTAAATAATTAATTGGCAATTTTCACCCAGGGGGGGTGACCAACGGGGTTAAGCCTCCTTCCTCAGGTGAGGAAAGACTCATCAAATTCTCAGGAATCGGCCCAGTGGATGAAACGGGGATGCCCATTGCCTCCAGATCCGTGAGAATATAAAAACATTTAAAAATGCATCTATCTTTTTATTTTCTTCAGTTTGCTCACAATCTGTCTCTTGAGTAGCTCAAATATATTTTGACCCGCCCTTCCTTTGTTCTTTTTCTTCCACCAGAGTGTAAACAAGCCCAGAGACTGGTACAAGAGCATGTTCAAACAAATACATAAGAAGCCAGAAGGTATGATTGCTCTTTCTCCCTCTCTTCATGCACTCGCCCCACAGAACAGGGACCAACAATACAAATCACGGTGACACATTTGATACTCAAATAATCAAATTCATAATTATTTCCTTCCGCATTTCTGGCACCATCAAAAATAAATCCATCGATTATGTGACCCGCTGGTCGTCATGAGGGCATGCTGGGGCCTATCCCGGCCTTCTACAAGCAGTCAGCTTGCTGTGCACTTTACTGATTGTCAGCCAATCTTTAGTGCCATTAACAAAATAATCACGAAAGAAGTTCTGCTCCTAACATAAGCCACAATGGTGTCTTTGTCATGATTTTAGATTGGAACCGATGATGCCTAATCTTTATTTTTTTTAACAGAGTGTGAGCAGGAGGAATCCGAAAAATGGTCGGCGAGATGTAAGTGTTTCCTTCTTCTTCTAGGGATGGTCATGTGATTGATTTCTTTCCCTAGCATTGGGAAAAATTATACATCAGGGGTGTCAAACTGGTTTTTTTGCCACGGGCCACATTGTAGTTACGGTTTCCTCTCGAGGGCCGTTATGAATTTGGGGAAACCATTAGTATGTTTTATCTCCTCCACATATTACATCCGGAACGCACAAAAAAGTAATGAATAACTAGTTTTCAAAACTGAAGTCAAGAATAATGACTGTTATTTGGTTTACATATGACAATTTGAAATATGACTTCAGACTTTAGCAAGCATCATGGCACTTGACATGCTTGCTTTCACGGGCTGAATAAAATGATTTGGTGTGCCAGATTTGGTCCCTGGGCCTTGCCTCATTTTAACTTCTCAAAAATATTTCAAACACTTTTTGAAAAGTTCCCTAAACACTTGGAACTTGTCTTTCAATCTGAGATGTGTGGATGTTGCTCAACTTCACTTTGCCAATTTTATGTTGCAAGCTAGTTGAAGCGACCAACGTCTCAGCAGCTATGCTGGATACGTCACGCCAAGTCATGCAATTCACTGAAAAAATTCCAAAGGTTTTTTTTTAACACAATCCCTAATTCTGCAATTAATTAAATCAGCATCAAGCCCATTTATAGTTTCTAAATACAATTATTGTAACATTTTTCTTTCAATCGTGTCATACATTTTTTAAACAACACTTACATATATCCACAGGCCTGCAAGCCCCTGCGAGCACAGAGGAAGAAGACAATAAATATCTCTTCATGCTATCACCACATGGAGCCTTACCTGACTGGTGAGCTGATTCCCACTGATGCTCACAAACAGCTGAGTATATATCCTTGTATGCACAAGAGAGCACCGAGTGCACACATAATCATTGCCAATTCTAAGCCTATCTGCATATTGTAACTGAATCCAGGGGCCCAACACTGCGGGCGGACCTCCTTGAAGCAGGCCAATTCTTAGACTTTAATGAAAATAAATACATAAATAAATGCACAATGTTAAGGCACAACTTAACCTCAGTTGAGCCAATACATTTACAAGCTATTTTTTAACATGTATCCGTGGGATTCGAAATGTGGCCGCTTTCTTGGAATTCACTCTAACCAGCATCATATTAAAGAATGTCAACAAACATGTCAGGACTCGGCAGTGGTTTGGCTTGCAAATTGGGATTTGTTATTGCAGCACTTAGAATAAAGCAATGATTAAATCGCTTCCCGAGGTTGTTGTATGTTTGCACATCTACTTGGGTGTCATATTTCAGGAGTGAAGATGTCAAGGAGCTGTCGGTTACAGGGAAGCAGAAACCTCAACCCAAGAGCATATTTGACTTTGAGCCTCAAAAAGATGTTTCTTTGATAAACCTCGGCCAGGTACAAAGTCTCACATGTTCAAAAAATGTTTCTGTGACCGCTTTACCACCTTGAATATTTCTGCCACATTCTGTCATGGATTGGTACTTTTTTGGCATCTTGTCACAACAAGCTAATGAGTAACTTGTGCTGATCTGACAGCTCCTTTCAGAAGCTGTTGTTTACGTCCATATTCATGAACTTCGCATTTCCACTCGGGTTTAGATTTAGTCTTCTTCCAGATACGTTTTTCCTCTTTAAAGAAAACAATGCTCCGGATGTCGTGCAAGTAGAACCCTGTATATGCAAGAATAACAAGAATCTCCTGAGACAAACTGCACAGACACTGTCGAAGGCTTCACAGCGACTTTATGATCTGTGAAAGGAATGAAGATGAAAGGAAGGCTTTGGCACATTTTAAGAAAGAAGTTTCTGCTTCCTGCCAGCAGAGATTTATCGTAACACATATCAGAATTGGAAACAGAAGGAAAATTGACGTTCTTGTTGAATTAAACTGCACCAAGTTTGCAAGTGAGATTCAGTTATTTTCGCTTGTTCAGTGAAAATGAATAACACTTTGATGAATCACAACATAAGCCTCATTTAACAGCACAAAATTTGCCTTTACCTCTTTTATACTCAGTACGAAGCGCTTTTTGTTGTGAGAAAACTTTTTTACATAAAGTTTGTATGATTAAACAATATACAGTATATTTTAAATAATGGGCTAAGATAGGCTCCAACTCACAGGTGAGAGTCGTGAGGACAGACGGATTTGTGGATAATAGTTATATAACAGTACTCATGTTCTTGTTTAAAAGCAAATAAATGGTATTTCATGTTAAGTTAGGATAGATAATATAAAAATTGAGAATTACATAGTCAGATTGTGATGATGCAGTAAACAAACATTTAAATGACTGTAATTCACATTTAATCATGGATAAAAAAGAACATTTGAATAATAATAATAATAATAATAATAATAATAATAATAATAATAATAATAATAATAATAATAATACATTTCATTTATTAGCGCCTTTCAAAACTCTCAAGTTCACTTTACAGTCACAGGATACGTTTTTCTGTGGGTGAGCAGCGGCAACCACACGCGCCAGCGTTCACTCAACCCGGAAGTAGCTCAAATAGAATAGTACCGCCCATTTATTCACTCATTCATTTTCAACCTGGTAGACATTATGTATTTCAAAACAGTCTCATCGCTAAAAAAACATTAAAATAAAAGAAATGTAGCTGTTCACCAGTGAACATAGTAACTTGTGTACATATAAGAATACAAGTGGCTCTATTTCCTTCCCCATGATGCAAGTAACTGAAATTATCAGCCATCTGCTTGACTGTAAGAAATGTTTAACAACAAATGCACCTTCCAAAAATATCTATATTTTCTTTATGCATTGCTTTGCTATTTGTTAAAAATGAAACTCATATTTGTCTTGAATTATGGAATCCCTACATAAAGCATTGGCTCAATTTGTGTGAGATTCATACATGATTTCATGATCAACAAGCATTTTCAAGATTTTTTTTTTCCTGACTAAAGAGTTGCCGATCGCCAAACAACCGGGTTGAGAAGTCAAAGTCTCCTTCAGTTGAGGTGAGCGATCTCACAGTTTAATATTCCAAAAACAATTCTACAATGCCAACTGTGACATCATTACATGGGCTCAGGCCAGTCTGGTTTCTGAGCTGAGTCGCTTTGAGGCCGAGTTGGACTCGGATATCATGGGCCTGGAAATGAGACTATCCCAGAAGAAACAGCAGCGTCGAGGCTGGGGTGAGGTACTGAGCACCCACCCCCCTGCCCCCTGCCTTGACCGTCTCAGCTGAAGCAGCCCATCCCTCCCATCCCTCCCATCTCGACTGCGTCAGCCTCACCGCTTGCTACTGTTAGCTGTGTTTCTTGTGCGTCCTGACCTGGATGACAGCTAAAGAATCACCTCCATGCCTTGCACGTTGACACACCTGTCTAATCATCTGCCTGCAGCACCCCCTCCACTTCATTTTCCCACCTCAGCCAAGTTAAATATGCCTGCCCACATTCACCGTCCTACAAAGATTCTTTGGAAATGATCCTGCCTATGTGCTGATGATGTCTTGCCCTTCCTGTTTCTGAATGTTTTTGAAATTGTGAGTGGACTTGGTGAGCCAAGAAGCGTAGGCCCCACTTGATTACTCACTCCCCCTGGGAGTGGCCACCACCACCGTGTTGCCTGCTGCATGTGTTGTTCAAAGAATTCCTCCAAGTTGGGAGACGGAAGAAGCCAAAGGGGGCAAACTTTGAAAAGTGTATTCTGCTTCCAGGGAACCAGGGATCCAGTGACTGCTGCAAGAGCTGGAAACACAAACTGCAGGTCTGTAAGCATTTGAAAAAAATCTTCTCAAATGTTTACTTTGAAATTGTTACAATCTAATTCATTTACTTTGCCATTCTGTTTTGTTTGCTTCAGGAATTAATAATTAGCTTACAATTGAAGTTCTACATGTAGCCTGTGGATTCATTCTTAATTATGCTGAGTCAACCTGCAATGTAATCGAATTCCAGAGTACAGTAATGCAAAGTCCAGGATCAATAAACACATAACACAACAATAAACCACTTCACTTTGAGCGTTTTTTTCTTCCTGCCTGACTTGTCATGACAGTGATTACACTTCAAGTCCCCACCACAGATTTCAGTATTGTGCATTTACCCCTTCAGACAACATTCCGCAATTCTAACCGTGCGTGTAATGCATTCTTGGAAGACTCTCGCTGTTATTTGCTCAGTTGGTTTTACTGGGATTGGCCTTTTAAGACTTTTGGCTCAGTGGCATTATTTCAAGAATCTGTTGCTGAGGATCTGTGGAATTACAAGACAAAGTGACAAAATGTAGCCTGCTTTTTAGGCATCTTGTCACACTGACATGTTTTACTTGCTGCTAACACGAAGCACGTGATATAATTTGTTTGCGGGGTAATTCAGAACTATTTATACCTTCATGCAAATAGGTTTCTAAGTACTTAGAGATGATTGAATGAAGTTGATTCATCTCAATTAAATAAACGTGGAAGAAAGTCAATAAGCAAGAAAGTGTGTTTCTTTTATTCTTCCAATTCATTATAGTTTATAAAGCGGCAGGGGTTTCAAAAGTACTCACACTCATTACTTTTTGAATAAAAGTGTAAACAAGACTTAAATGAAACAGACTGAAATGTGAGATAGTACAAAGAAGTAGTATTTTTTTTTTTGTTATTGTCAGATTGAGGTTGACCCTGTGGTCCAGTGGTTAGCGCGTCAACCTCAGAGTGCAGAAGTCATAGGCTTGAGTTTCTGCCTCCTTGTGTGCTGCTTATATGTTCTTCCCGAGCCAGCGTGGGTTTTCTCTGGGTACTACGCTTCCAAAAACACGCATGGCAGGCTGATTGAACATTCTAACATTGTACTTAGGTGTGAGTGTGATGGTTGTACTCTGCAATTGGCTGGCAACCGGTTAGGGGTTTCCCCTGCCTACTGCTCGAAGGTGGCTGGGATAGGCTGCAGCATCCCCTGCGACCTTTGTCAGGATAAAACGGAATGAAAGATGGATGGATTGGTGGATGGATGGATGGATAGTCAGATTGACTGTAAAAAATACACAATAAGCCTTTTGATTAATTAGTATGTCAACACAAAGACATTCTCTGCACATACAACTGTGTCATTTTTTAATTAACCTGCTAGCATGGAGAAAAAAAAATGACAACACAGTACCAACACACTATCAGCTTTGCTCATTGTCGAACCACAAAAAGGCGTTTATGGTAACAACTGACAAATATACACCCCAACTGTATTTGTGTTTATTTTGTTTTAGATTAGAGTGTGAATTTTTTAATATGTGTAGGATGCGATTTTTCGACTGAAATCAAAGATTTAACAAAATAATTCCTGGAGCTGACAGCATCAAATAATTAGTGAACTATAAATCAGGCCATTTGGAGAAAGGAATAATATTATTCCAAAAAATAAATATCAAAGTCATGAACAGATAACCTGAATGTGCACTGAAGTTATATTCAATTCTTTTCAGCCAGTCAACTGAACCTAAGCAGCCCATCCATCACTCTGTTGGCCCCTCATCGGTCTTTGCTCCTAAATTTGGTAAACACATTTCTTTCATGTACGTGATTCTCAAAAAACGTTTCAATGGTTAATCAGATGTTAATGCAAATCCTATTTGCAACTTGTTTTTATTTTTTAATCCACATCCCTTGCTTAAAGTACTGCTTCACACCACAAGACTGTACACTCTCAATGTGCTTTCTTGTGACTCACAAGAATCGGCCAGTAATTTAATATGTGGCCACGTGTTTGTATTGCATTGCGTCGACTGTCTGCTGCTGCGGGTAATCAATTCACGGTGGTTTTGTAAAAAAAAAAAAAGCTTAACTGAACATTGTATGGGTGTGGAGGGAGGAAACCTTGGAAAAATGGAAATGAAACCTAAAATACATCTTGGCGATTAGCTTCATCCTTTTTGTTGCCCTTTTTTAGTTTTATCAGATCATCGTAATTATTTATGTTCAGTATTGTTGATGTTTTGATGATAGAGAAATACAGAGAAGGACAGAGAAGGTCAGAAGGAATTGCATTGTGTCTTTGTAGATCTGGAGAAAGCGTATGACAGGGTGCCCAGAGAAGAGCTGTGGCATTGCCCGAGGAAGTCTGGAGTGACGGAAAAGTATGTCAGAGCGGTGCAAGACATGTATCATGACTGTAAGACAGTTGTGAGGTGTGCTGTCGGTATGACTGAGGAATTCAAGGTGGAGGTGGGACTCCACCAGGGGATGGACAGGCTGACAGACGACGTTAGACAAGAATCTCCTTGGACCATGATGTTTGCAGATGACATTGTGATCTGTAGCGAGAACGGGGAACAGGTGGCGGAGAAACTAGAGATGTGAAGATATGCCCTGGAAAGGAGAGGAATGAAGATCAGTTACAGCAAGACGGAATATATGTGTGTGAATGAGAGGGATCCAAGTGCAAGAGTGATGCTACAGGGAGAAGAGATAAAGAAGGTGGAGGATTTTAAAAACTTGGGGTCAACTGTCCAAAGCAATGGAGAGTGTGGAAAAGAGGTGAAGAAGCGTGTCCAGGCAGGCTGGAGCGGCTGGAGAAAAATGTCAGGTGTTATGTGTGATAGAAGGGTTTCAGCTAGGATGAAAGGAAAAGTGTATAAAACCGTGGTGAGACCAGCCATGATGTTTGGACTGGAGACAGTGCCACTGAAGAAAAGAAAGGAAGCAGAGCTGTAGGTAGCAGAGCTGAAGATGTTGACGTTTTCTTTGGGAGTGACCAGGTTGGATAGGATCAGGAATGAGTACATTAGAGGGACAACTCATATTAGAGGCTTTGGAGAGAAAGTCAGAAAGGCCAGACTGAGATGGTTTGGACATGTCCAGAGGAGAGAGAGTGACTATATCGGGAGAAGGATGCTGAGTCTTGAACTGCCAGGCAGGAGACCGAGAGGAAGACCGAAGAGGAGGTTTATGGATGTGGTCAAAGAGGACATGAAGGTAGCTGGTGTGCGAGAAGAGGATGCACAAAACCGGGATAGATGGAGGACATTGATTCGCTGTGGCGACCCCTGAGGGGAAAAACCGAAAGGAAAAGAAGAATTGTTGATGTTTTGAAGATCCCACTGGCTCTTTTATAAGAGTACTAGAAACGGAGGACTTTTTATATAGGCTCCGCTAATCCATCTGTATGATCACTTTGCTTGTTAGATCGCCTTTCTGTTACCAATGACACCATGGAGCGCTCGCCGACGAAAGAAGAAAAGAAGGTAGATCCTGGTGAAAGCATCATCAATTGTGACTGCTTCAACTTTTGTCATTGTGTTTTCATTTAAATATTTCATTGTTTTTTTTACTCTCAGATGAAAGCGGCTCGAGCCAAATTCAATTTCCAGGCCCAATCGCCAAAGTGAGTTCCTACATTAATCGAATTTAAAAAAAAGAAAATGATTACATTAACAACAAAGTAAGGTATTCGTTTTATAGGTCTGTTGTTTTCAGCAGATGTCATACTGGTGTTGTAACCTACCAACCTTCACCTTGAATTCATTTCTCACACAGGGAGCTCACACTGCATCGGGGTGACATTGTTTACATCCACAGGCAAATAGACGCCAACTGGTTTGAAGGAGAGCATCACGGTCGGGCTGGCATTTTCCCCACCACATATGTCGAGGTAAAAAGAATTCCATTGTGACTCTGAGGTCATAAAGTCTTTCGGATTGTGTTTTAACGTAGTTGAGCGGGGTTTTTGACGTTTCCCATCAGATTCTTCCTCCATCTGAGAAGCCAACGCCTTTGAAGCCTCCCAGTGTGCAAGTGCTGGACTATGGTGAAGCAGTAGCACTGTACAATTTCAACGCTGACCTTGCAGTTGAGCTTCCCTTTCGAAAAGTGATTACTGTATTCATACATTGACCATGTCACAGTGTTTAATCTAGTATTAGACAAGATCACGAGTTTGTTTGACAAATTCTAAATGACAAAATCAACAGCACTTTGGCTAGACTTGCGCTTCATTCATTGAAAGTTTACAACAATGGCTTCTAACATTTCTACGTCAATGAATAGCTGCATTCAAGCACTCATCAAACTACGTGTAGAAAATATGCAGAAAAAGTTATTTTTCCTCTCAAATATTGTGTTGTCTCTGCAATACTTTTTTCCTGTTCTACTTTCTTCCCCTCAATTTTTCTACTGTAAATTTGGAATGTTTCCATTGTGAGACAAATATCTATATTTTTAATTCTTATTATTTTGTGGTATGAAATTTAATTGTGAAGTTTGGAAGTATTAACTTTTCTGTTAGGGTCATTATTAATGAAGCAGGAATCAAATGTAAAAACAAAAATATTCTTTAATTTTCGGTTCAGCACAAAATGTAACTGCCTACCCCGAGGGGCAGGCAGAGGGAAAAAGCCAAGATAGGAGAGAGAAAAAAGCGGGAGGGGCTGATTTGGCAGAGCTTTTATAAAGATGGACAGGATGTGACGTCATGACAGGAAGTCTGAGAAAATAAGATGATGTGTAACGAAATAGAAAAGATGTTTAAAATGTGTTCGTATAGCGAATTGCCCTAACATATCCTCTCCTCTCGATGCATTCTGTACCTTAGGGGGAAGTAATAAGTATAACAAGATGTGTTGATGACCAGTGGCTGGAGGGGAGGATCTCCGGGACAAGCCGGAGTGGCATCTTCCCTGCCAGCTATGTTCAGGTCAACAAAATGCCCCGCACAAAATACTCCACAGACGACTACTCAACAAGCCCCATGTCTCCTACGTCGCCTGGGCCCCAGAGTCCAGGACGTCCGCTCTACTCACCTTGTCTGCAGTCACCATTGTCCCCTTTCAGCCCCAAACGAGAGCACTGCCCGCAGTATCCACCTTCACCTCTGTGTTATGGTGCAGCAGCACAGTCGCACTCGCACGTTCAGACATCGCTATCACAAGCATCTGCCAACCTTTGGCCTCACAATTCCTCCAAACCTGCTTCACCTGCCAACCACAACACTCACAGCGCTGCATCACCGTCTCCCTCTCCGGCAGAATCTACACATAGAACAGTGAATGCTCATGGACACAATGATTTCTCACAGGTCCGCCCTCCCTGCCTACTGTAGAAACTCTTTCTATGCCCACATGTGCTAAGATGTGCTTTCCTTTACTTTTGCGTACCTGACAGAAGATACAATTTTCTTTTAGGGTACTCTCTCCAATCCCAGGGCCAACACATCTTCACCTGGACAAGTGCCAAGCACTACTGGCTCTACAGTCGTGCAACATAAACTGTAATACAATACACGACCTAATTTCACCAAATTACAACAATGCAGTATCATAATGTTATCGAATTTGTGATTTCATGTCCATTCAGATATAAGGCTATCTACAACTACAAACCACAAAATGTAGATGAATTAGAACTCAAGGAAGGAGACGTTGTACAAGTCATGGAGAAATGTGACGATGGTTGGTTTGTTGGTGAGTAATTGACATCGAGCTTCTGATATAATACTGTACCCAAAAGCAAACATCTTCAGAATGCAGTCGAAAAAATGACGCGTCAGTGCTGCTATATAGAGGACAAAATGAAACTTTGCCGAATTGACCTCAGTCATTATGTGCCAATGAGTCATGGAGTTACTTTTTTTGTGATATAACGCTTATTCTTCATATCTCTGCTGCAGGTACGTCAGACAGGACTCACGGTTTTGGGACTTTCCCCGGGAATTATGTGACACCAGTTTGACTCTTGTTTGAGCACATTTGCGTGGGTTCACCTTCCAAGAGCTGATCATCACCTGATCATCACCTACCTTCAGACGGACATGCATGTTCACCTCTTTTCCATGACCAGAGAAAAGAAGCCATCACCTCCCTGCATGAGTGTGTTTCACCGGCTGTTTATACTTGCATATCAACCCAATTTAAGATGCTGAAGACATGGAAAGAACAAATGATTTCGCCCCACAATTATTTGCAGCCACAGCAAATGTATTTTTCTTTCCATAACTAGGACTGGTTATTTTAATGTCCTGCATTCAGCCACCACTATGCCACCACAAACCACTGAAATAATTTTCTATGAATATTTTGCGGCATCCATGACTAATATTTTCAAACATTTTCTGTCTCGGACTATTTTTCAGATCTTTGAAGAAGGTTGAAGAAGCAACATGACTCTCTTTAGAAATATTCCCATAAATTAGAAAGGGACAACTTGTGCCACTTGGTTCTCAAAGCTTTTCAGAAAAGAAACATTAAATTTCTTAATACATGCATTAATTTCTTCCAATTGACTGGAAATGTCTTGTTTTTATTTCATTTTTAGAATAAAAACAAACAACACGACTTTTTAGTCA
This sequence comes from Hippocampus bargibanti, assembly GCF_051943395.1. Classification (NCBI taxonomy): domain Eukaryota; kingdom Metazoa; phylum Chordata; class Actinopteri; order Syngnathiformes; family Syngnathidae; genus Hippocampus; species Hippocampus bargibanti. Next base: position 22,712,669 of record NC_142737.1, read on the forward strand.
TTAGGAAGAAGTCTATCGAGTTTAACAGACAGTTTTAAAGTTGTCTGTCTAGCCACTAAAAATTGAAACCGCAAATTATTTGCATGTTGTTAGCCGTTCCTTCATGTTTTTCCTGCTTTGAACAACAATATAAAAGCATCCTTTGTGGTGGTGGCACAATTATGGCTAAGCCTCACAGACTTTTTAAAGAAAGTTTATGACATTGTCACTGTAAAAAATAATCAAGTAACCTGAAGATCAATGTACAGGGTGTACGCTTTTATAAAAATTGCAAAGTGTAATACAGTGAGACCTCAACTTACGAACACCTTATGTTACGAACTTTTCATCTTACGAACGTCAAATTTATGAAAATTAAAACTTATAATCAATGTTCCCTCTAATTTTTCATGTGTCTGAGCAGACACGCAAGCTCCCTGAGCACACTGAGGACCACCGTGAGCAACATCAGATGTGTACTAGTGATGTGTCGTTCGCGAGCGAGCCGGTTCTTAGAGCCGGTTCTCTGAAATGAACAAAGAGAGCCGGTTCCTAACTGAGGAGTCATTTGGGAGCCAAAAGAACCGGATCTTTTAAAGTGAGCCGAGCCAAAAGAACCGGCTCTCTGAAAAGAGCCGGAATTCCCATAACTAATGAGTACGGTGTGGCTACACAACAGTTTCACGCCAGAATCACGGCGCATATGGGCAGGGCACATTCGCACCGTTCTGATCCAATTGGCTGCGTCACGTACGTAAATTGTTCTGCATTGTTGGCTGGACACCTGTCACTCATTGAGTTACATTGCAAAATGTGCGCTGCATGGATGTTCTTGTGCGCTGAGTATGTGCAAGTTGTGCGTGGTTGCGCACGCGCGCAGCTTAGAGGGAACATTGCTTAAAATAAGCACTATTTTCATATTACACACCCACCACGGCTGGTCCATCAAGCACACGACTTTCAGATCTGGCGGAGTGATCTGCGGCGGAAGCACATGACCGAACAGCGCTCCAGCCGGCGCCACTTTCCACACCCCCTCTCATTGAATGCACACGTCGATCGCCTACTTGGAGCTTTTTGCTGATAATTTTACTATGATGGGACCGAAAAAAAACCACCACAGGCTCGTGTTCAGCCCAAGAAGACACAAAGTCGCTGAGAAGAAGGAGATAATTGAAAAACACGAACTAGGTGTGCGTTTGTGTTATTTAGTGCCCGAGCACGGCTATGCTAAGTCAACCATTGCTACCATTCTCCGGAACAGAAAAGCCATCAAAGGTGCGTCTGTTGCAAAAGGTGTTTCCGTGCTCTCAAAGCGATGGTCTCGGGCAATCGAAGAAGTTGAAAAACTTCTGTTAATTTGGATTAACGAAAAGCAGCGATCCGGCGACAGCGTGAGTAAAGCTATTTTATGCGAGAAAGCACAGCTAATTCACGCCGCTATCGCCATGCTCCAACCTGGAAGTTCTGCGCTTATTGAGGATTTTAAAGCCAGTAACAGAACATCTGAGGAGGAGATGGCTGCAGCATCAAGTGAGCTCATACAGGCAATGTTGGCAAAGTGGAATGATGTGCAGGCTTTTACGGAACAGTTCCATTCAGAAAAGACTGGCTATGACAATCATCAACATGATGAACAATAATGTGATGCCTCAGCTTCGTAAGACCTTACAAGTCAGAAAGCAACAGGTGTCAATTAAGAGGTTTTTAATCAGCAAAAAATGATGAGGAGTCTCCAAAGAAAAAAGAAGAGAAGCCACACCAGAGGTTAAGTTACAGTCCTTATGGAAGGTGACTCTCCTTCCATAAGCCATCAACGACCATCAAAAAGGTAAATAAAACTTTATTTTACAGCACAGTTTATTTCTTTAATTACAGTCCTAATGTAATGTGCATCTCTTTCCAAACAGCAATTCCCTTTGACCTTCGACCTCCCAACACCATTCCATCAAGCCATCAATGACCATCATAAAGGTAAATAAAACAACGTTATTTTATAGCACAGTTTGTTTCTTTAATTACAGTCCTTATGGAATGTGACTCTTTCCAAACAGCAATTCCGTTTGACCTCAGACCTGCAACGCCATTCCATCAAGCCATCAATGACTATCACAAATGTAAATAAAGTGACTTTATGATACAATACGTCTGTGTAAGCTCTCAGTCGTACAGGAGTGGTCCATCGATGAGAAGGTTTCTTCAGCCGTCATCTGTACAAATGTGAAGGTGATATGATACAATGCAGTGTATTTCCTTCATTACAATACAATAGCACATTTATTATACATAGAATAAGGTATGTTGTGTGTAGTTTTAAGGCTTATTTAGTTGAAAAGTATATTTTATGGAACGGATTATTCCCATTTTAATGGTTTCCTATGGGAGATTTTTTTTAGATACACACTTTTCGCCTTACACACTCTGTCTGGGAACCAATTAAGTTCGTAAGTTGAGGTCTCACTGTATATATGTATGGTACAGCAGGTACTATATTCGTTTTTTAAAGCTATTGAAGAGTTGCAAAATTACTTGAGTTCTGATACATTTTACCGTACACAACCATTCCAAAGTAAGGAAAACACAATTGATTGCATTAGCATTGATGATGTGATGGTAAGTAGCGGTTTTATATATTTGTATTGTAAAATTACTTGCATTAATTGCAGCAGGCATGTTGTGGTTGTGTTCCTGTTCTCTTTTTACTACTTCCTGTTCTCAAACAGGGATCTGAATGGCAAAGTGTTCAATCGAAGATTTCCGAGGACGACAACTTCTCGCTTTCCGTGATTCTGAATTTCAGTGACTTTACATTGCTGACATTGATGACATTGTGACAAAGCTCACTTGCCACTTTTATCAGAGAACATCCAGTTTGAAGGCTTACAATGGCAATGTATTATTTATTATGAGTGGTCTTTATCTCATTATGTGACAGTTTGAAGAATGTTTAAAAAAACACACAATTTTCAATCAAACCAGGAAATTTATCAGTGGACACATGAATCAAACACCCTTTTTTGATACATGTATTTCTTATTTGCCAATGCATACACGTACTAAAACACTGGACATATAGAGCATTGAAATGTTTGCAGAGGGGCAAATTAAGTTAACTGAAAAAGCCCCCTCACTTCAAAATAGTGCAGTGTTCCCCAACACTTATTGTGCACACAAACCCATTTTACTGACAAATCTACTGACTACACAGCTGAAATACTTACAGAGAGCCATGACATATTCAGTTATAAGATTGGCAAATAAAGCCACAGGTTTATTGTATTAACAACATCATATCTACTTATAGGTAGACATAGTTGCTGAGACTCTTCAGCCACCTTATTTCCCCTGAGCGGTAACAGGATGTACATTTACTGACGAGCTCATCACTCACAATTCACAGCCAGTTACTCCCCCATATAGTGACTCATCAAGCTTTGACAGTGTGTCCATCTCGCCCTTTCATCTGAGATACTCCTTTGTTCTTTTGTTAGTTGTCATTAAAGACGTCATTGTCACATAAATTAAGAGCACCAACTATTGGCAAGGAGCACTACAAGGCATTCTCGGAGGTACACTGTCACAGTCACCAAAATCTCTTCCGTCATGTACTGGAAAATTATTTTATCTGTCATTATATGCCATCGACATAAGGTTTATTTGTAACTCATAAATTAATCATTTTCTGACAAATTAAATGAAATTTAATAATAGACGAGGAGAATGCTTGTTGGGAATCACTCGCAAACACAATTGGATTGGATTAGATGAGCCTTTACTAGTCTCGCAGTGGAGAAATTTACATTAAACAACAGCAAAGTTATGAAAGGAAAAGGTAAGGAAAGAAATAAATAGAAAAAAATACAAGAGCTGCTGTAAAGGCAGCTCCTCGCAGCACTATCTTGAAGTCAAAGCAACAAAAATAACTAACGAAAATAAATAACGAATAATATGACACACAAACACAAAAGACAGTCATTCAATCTTAAGAAGTTTTATGCACCCTCTTTGTTATATCAAGCAGTTGTAGATGAAAGAGAAGATCAAAGTACTGTCCTTTTCACCAGTGGATCAGGGACATTAAAGAGTTTGATGGTTCTCTTTATTTGTAAGTACGTTCGTTGTCAGATCTCCCAGGCAGGTGACGCGCAGACCTTCGTCGCGGCGTGGAGTCGAGCAAGTCGTGCCGTTATGTCCGTCCGACGCCCGGCGTGAGCCGGGCGCCTGAGCGGGTCTTTGCAAGTCTCTTTGAGTCTGTGAGTCTGAGATGATTCTTCCCCGTGGTTCGCCCCATCTCTCTGTCCCACGACAGCTGCTTTTATACAATTTTCAAGCGTGTGCTATGCGTCAGGGTGAGACGCACATCAAGGAGATCAAGGAATTGAAAGACATGAAATGGTTGAAAGGCGCACTTCAAAATCATACACGCGTGTGACGCAACAACATCATGGTGGAATGCGGACGTCTACTACTAGCTAAATGTTGAATTTAATTGTAATTCAATTGTAGGTTTATACCAAAATTCCACCTAAATATCGCAAATCTTTTATGGGCTATGTAAATCACATCGATAGAATTCTCAATAGGGAGGATGAAAAAATATATACTATATAAAAATACTAGAATAGTCTCTTATTTGACTTAGTGGTTCTTATATTGTACAATTGCTTCATAGAGGTAGAATCAAAAACGTTTCCAATGGCACTTGACAATGACCAATACGCCTGTGTCATGATTATTCAATCATTTTTACTCGATGTGATACTGTGGGGAAAAAAAATTATTGCTTGAGAACGCTTCCCAAGCAAACCAAATGTCGTGATGCCATTCTTCCAATTAGGTGACGTACAGGAAGTGAGTTGACAAGGACGCACGCGAGCGTTTCTCTTGTCCATCAGCAGGTGGCGTAAAGTCGCTGAAAGCGGACGTGGCGGTTTTGTGGGCGAAATGGCTCAATTAACGTCACCAGGGTGACACCCTGGTCTCCTCCCGCCCCTGCGGTGTGACACGCCCCGGGTTGCTGCCTTTGACACAGCTTTTATTTTGGTCGGAGCACATGGCTGCGAGACCTCATCCCCTTTGAGAGAACGCCGGTTCGAGCAGCCACAGGTGGAGTTCGAGTTGACACTTCCTCGCACTATCTTGTACAACTTCCGTTACAGCTGCTCTTCACGCTAGTTTTGCGCCTCCTAAAGTCCGTTTTGTCAAACCGACTTGCTTGTTCACGCAAATAAATCTCAGGTGGAGACGACGACCCACAGCACTGAAACGCAACATTGCATCTCGGTGAGTAAACTTTTCCTGAACCTCCCCAACATTAAACATCATCCTTGCGCCTGAAATATTCATTACAACTCTCCACGAGCTTCATGTTTGATCAAACTGCCTTGTGTTTTGAATGTTTGCTGTCATTGTTAATCTTCTAGTGTTGACTCAGCTCATGGAGAAAGGTGTCATATTACCGAATATTGACAGGTATGAGATTTGTGAACAAGGAAGTCTTGTTGCGTAAATGGCTGTACTTTATTGGGATAATAAAACACCTCGCACCCCTCCCCGTCGCAAGGTGCACCAGCTTCCATTTGTCCAGCTCCCAAAGATGAGTAGAGGCTACCTGTCCACACCAAGCGCTCTAATGATTCGTGGAGGTCATGGAGTTTGGACCAGGTGCTGGAATTTTATATGGCAGCATTCGCCACTTTCACCACTTAACTGCTATGTTCTCTCCTCGCCATGTAATACTAGTGGTGAAAGTTGTCGAATATCAAACTTACTTGTGTTTGTCTTTCTCATTAATTAAAAAAAAGTTGAGACAAGACTGCCCCTCAACAGCTCAGGTTTTGGGATTTAACAATCCTAGTCTTACTTTGCCACAGGTCAATAGCGACTCTCCAAAAAACAAAAACAAACGGACGAAAAAACATAACGGGCGTTGTGGCTTATATCTGTGTGGAACTTACATTCTATCAGGAAGTCAGTTTTATCAGTACATATTTGATTGATCAAAGGTTCTTCCTGTCTCTCTTTTTTTTCTTGCACCTCACATGTTTTATCCCTCCAGAAACAACATACCCTGTAATGCCAATACCAAATACGTTTCCACCGCTTAAAAAATGACTGAATGGGCAGAGTGTCCTCTTTGATGCTGGATCATTCGAGAGGGTTCACACACTGAACAAAGTGAGGTGGGATATGATGTGCTGAACAGTTGAGTGTAGCGCCTTCGCTGAATGAAGAGTGAGTGGGGGCAAATCAGAGGAGCCAAGGCGTGTCATTTTTGTATTCAAACTAGACTGGCAGGAGAGCTCCAGGCCAAACGATAATTGTAATATTGTCGCATGCTTTTCCTGTAGAAGGGCGTAGCCAGCACAATTTACAGGTCTGTCACTGGCTGTGATTACTCTGCATGACACATGAGAGATTAGTGATAAGAATCATAGTATAAACGTATGAGAAACACCTCACTCAACGCCCCCTCAGACTTGATTTGTTATTGTTTGATATTTTCCGATCTCCTTGACGACTGCAGCGAATATCAAATGGGTGTCCTGAATGAATGAAATGAACGTTATTTCACACAATCCAGGGAGAGGCTTGTGGTACATTCCTTTTGTTTTATTCAGTGGGTGTGTAGTTGTAGGTAGGTTTCGACCTGTCGGAGCGCAGTGCGTTTCACTGCACCGCTGTCAAAACCCAGGCAGCCTCCCAGTTGACTACGAAGCATCTGTTATGTTAATCAGCCATGCTTTTGGGGGTTATTCTGACCCAGTGGATTTTTGTGCAAACATAAAGACACAAACACCCTCATTAGAGGGTAAAGGTATACATGTTGATGTAGCTGTCTGTGTTTTGGCTGTCTTGCATTTAACTTTGCAAAGTATAATGTACAGATGCCTTTCTGCTTAGTCATTCAAATGCTTTTCACTTTCCCGATGTGTGTGCTTTCCTCAGCATCAACCTCCAGCATGTTTGTGTTGCATAAACCATAAAGGCATGTGTGTGCCTATTTCAAATGTAATGTGTAATACTCATCCACAATTTTAAACTGAAAAAAAACTATTCAATTTTAGATAGAAAATATTGAATCAAAGTGTAGTTGTACTTTCATGTCAAGTTGCGTGTAAGGACATTCTTATCCCCTTTGGCCCATCCATCCATTTTCCATACCGCTTATTCCTCATTCAGGTCACGGGGGGTGCTGGAGCCAATCCCAGCCATCTGCGGACACTCTGAATTCGTTGCCAGCCAATAAGAGGGCACACAGAGACAAACAACAATCCACACTCTCACACACACCTAGGGACAATTTGGAGTGTTCAATCAGCATCATTCATTGTTCAATCATGCACGTTTTTTGAATGTGGGCGGAAACCAGAGTACCCGGAGAAAACCCACGCTGGCCCAGGGAGAACATGCAAACTCCGACCTCTGCATTGTGAAGCTGGCGTGCTAACCACTCGACTACCGGTCCCATGTTTCAAAAATATGGTACATCATGCTGTCTAAACTGTCATCTTGGTAACATTATGTAGGGGTGGAAACTAAGGCCATAAGTTAGCCAAAATGAGTACAAACAAACAAAGAATAATGTGTCTGCCTGGCTTTCATTGAAAAGGGCCCACGGGCCAAATAATGACTCACAAGAACCTACACATTCCCCAAAAAAACAGTTGTATTTCAGAGACAATATCGGTATTGGCAGTCCTACATAAAGGGAAAGTCCGGTCAAAAATTATTTAAAATAATCTATTATGTGCCCGGTTAACAATACATCTGCTGATGCACAAACTTGGACACATCATCAGTGTTGATTCCTAGAATCACTGGGTGTTTCGGGTCTTTCAACAGACACCCTCCTCCAGGCGACCCGACCGGGGTTTGCAAGGCCCCGGCCTGTGTCTAAGTGGCATGCTACTGCTCCACTGCCCCCACGGCTCTCCCCTCCTCAACCAGAGCCATCTGGTGGCTCTTTCTGCTGCCTCCACGTTGTTGCCTATGGCTCTTCTGCTGTTTGCACCTGTTATGCCCAGTGTGCCATAGGCTTTGCTCAGGGAGTGGCTGGCAAATCCCCGACTGCCCACCTCCACCGGCATACACCTCGACCTCCACCCGTTCCTCCGACATTCCTCCACCAGCTCCTGGTACTTCTCCCTCTTCCTTTCCTGAGCCTCCTCCATCCTCTCCTCCCAGGGAACCGTCAGCTCCAGCAAGAAGAGTTGCTTTGTGGCCTCAGAGACCAAGATGATGTCAGGTCTCAACCTGGTCTGGGTGATGTGTGCTGGAAACTTCAGTTGCCTTTCCAGGTCAACTGTCATCACCCAGTCTCGGGCCGTGGAGAGCAAACCAGCAGAGCGGTTGCTTGATGTATTCAATCTTTGTCCTTCTTTAACAAAGTGAATGGTCTTCGCAGTGGCTCGGGTGTGACGGCTTGCCGCAATCCCCTTGCTGATTGCTTCAGCGATGGATTTGAGGACCTGGTCGTGCCTCCACCGATACCGACCCTCACCCAGGGCCTCGGGGCAGCTGCTCAAGATGTGTTCCAGAGTCCCAACCCTAGAACACAGGGGGCATGCTGGTGTTTCTGTGGTGCCCCAAGTGCACAGATTAGATGGGCTTGGAAGGACATCGTACACCCCCTAAATCAAGAACTTGATCCTCTGTGGGTTCCATGACCAGATGTCCTTCCAGGTGACGCGGCGCTCCATCGCCTGCTCCCACTTCATCCAGGCACCCTGCTGCCGCATGGCCACTGCTCTGCTGGTTCGTTCTTCCTCGACTGCAGCTCGGACCTCCTCCTGCACCAGCCTCTGTCTCTCCCTCACACTGGCAAAGTCATAGCGGGTCGCTGTTCGGCTCCCCAGTCCAGCTCTACCTTGCGCCACTGCTCCAACAATGGTCCGGTGCCTCAGTCGAGTTTCTGCACGCTCAACTGCCTCGGCTGCCCTCCATTTCCTCCCAGTCCTCACAACGATCCCTGCCCCAGACACTTTGGCATCTCTGGATCCAGAGTACTGCAGATGTTCCCGTGCCCGTGCTACGATGAATTCCTCCCTGACTGAGCTGAAGGGAGCCTGAGCTTGTTGGTTTTCCCGTACAGCCCAATGCTACTTAGGCTGCGGGGCAGTCCCAGCCATCTGCGCAGATAGCTGCTCACTCTTTGCTCAAAACCTTCCACCATGGTCATGGGGACCTTGTAGATTAGCAGCGGCCAGAGGATTCTTGGGAGGATCCCATGCTGGTAGACCCAGGCCTTGAATCTTCCCGGGAGCCCAGACCTGTCCACTGTTTTTAACCAGCCCTCCAGTTCAGCGCTGGTTGCTTTGATGGACTCGCTGTCATTCAGGCTGCAGTTGAAGACCTTGCCAAGGCTCTTCACTGGTTTCTCAGACACTGAGGGGATCTGGTGTTGTCCCAGCCTGAAACGGAACTTGTCTGTGACTTTCCCCCTCTTTAGAACCAAGGACCTGGACTTTGCGGGTTTGAAGCTCATGCGTGCCCAGGCCATGATACGCTCCAACCCTTGGAGGATCCACCTGGCTCCTGTTACAGCTGTTGTTGTCACTGTGAGGTCGTCCATAAAGGCTCTGATGGGAGGTTGCCTTACTCCAGACTTGCTAAGAGGGCCCCTGCATTCTGGTTCAGCTGCCTTGACCAGCATGCCCATAGCCAGTGCGAATAGGATGACTGAGATGGTGCACCCAGTGATTATGCCTACTTCCAGCTTGTGCCAGTCAGATGTCAGCTGGCTAGTGGAGACTCTCAAGCTGAACTTGCTGTAATAATCCAGGATGAGGTATTTCACATCCTGGGGTACATGATACTTCACCAGTGCAACCTCCACCAGTTTGTGGGGTATGGAGCCATAGGCATTGGTGAGGTCCAGCCATAATACTGCCAGGTCACCTCTACTTTCTCTTGCCTCTCTGATGAGCTGGGTTACCACGCCTGTGTGCTCCAGGCAACCAGGAACGCCCGGTACTCCTCCCTTCTGCACTGACGTGTCGATGTACTTGTTGCCCAAAGTGTAACAACACTGTAAACGCTTTATTCTGTTTAAATTTGCCTTTGTGTGATGTCATTTTCAGTCAACGGCCACAGGCAAACTGGCTATCTCCTGGGACGAGTTAAAATGGGTGGCTTTTGCTGTTTCATTTGTATTTCACAAACACACTATTTATTTGCAAACATTTAACTTGTTTTCACCTTTAAGTTCTGGGTTTTGTACTTCAAATGAATATATCACCACAGGCTGTTAAATGTAGCCTTCTCAACAGACCCAGCGCAGGGCTCCGACTAATTACATAACTACATTCAGCATAATGGAGACGCTGTCAACACCACCCCACTTATTTATTGCTTTTTTTATGGGGGGGGCGCTTTACACAGACACACACACACACACACACACACACACATGCGGACGCGTAAATGTGTGAGATACAAATCAGTTAATGAATGCAGTTTTTATTGTGCCTACCTTTCTTGGCCATTAAATACATACTCGTCTACTGACTTGTGGTAGCAAGTTTCACTCACTCTGAACCCATTACACATTCCAGTAGATGCAAGTTAAGTGTTGTTTCTTTTGGCATGAGTCAAAGTGAGTTTCACATACAGTAAAGTCTCGTTATATCGATATTCAAGGGTGTCCGAAAAAATATCGATATAACCGGGACTATCGATATATCCGACCCTGTTTGCATGTAATTTTCTCCGTGCGTGCATAGAAATAGTATCGATATAACCGGGACTATCGATATATCCGATATCGATATAACGAGACTTTACTGTATTTCCTACGAGTCAAATCTTATTTTTCACCCTCCTCCATTTTTCCATCTCCCATGAAATAATTGACTCAAAGTAACAGAGAAATTGAACTTGAATGAACTTACTACTCTCAAATTAAACAATGTCACCAGGGTAACATTTTTTGTAATGGAAAAATAGTATTTGTAGAACCCTCAAGGCTCTCTGCAAGTTGTAGCAGCAATTTGAAGGCCCATTGGTCTCCCTCACACCTCCTCATGTTTTACCATGAAGGGTAATACCCTCATATTTGTGTCAGAAGAAATTTACACATAGCAAGTGTGGATTCATTTAACTGAAATTCTTCATCCTCGCAAGTGAGAATGTCGTACAACGAAGTGAGAATGTGCCCGCGAAATTAATAGAGCATAGTGATGACCTGTGCAACCTCTTTTTGCTCATGTTCTTAACACACCGTAGCAAAATAACAATTTGACAATATCTGTGTGAAATAAATAATACCCAATGGAAAATACCAGTAGTCATATAACATAGGGCAGCACGGTGGATTACTAGTTAGAATGCCCAACTCACAGTGCAGAGGTCCAAGCTTTGATTCTGTGCTCCAACATTCTTCCGTGGAATGTGCATGTTCTCCTTGTGCCTGTGTGACTTTTCTCGGGGTACTCCAGTCTCTTCCGAAAATCCAGAAAACACACGTTTTTGCATGCAGTTTAATGCATCATTCTTAATTCTCCTGAGGTGTAATTGGAAGTGCATAGAGTCAGGGTGTACTGGTGGGATAGGTTAGAAATTGATGAATAGATATTGAACATAACTAGATAATGAATTAATTTATAAAACTGTCATTAAATGCATATGAATTTGGAGTTTTAAAAACAACCATGTTTGCCTTGAAGTTCTTCAAAGCAGCTGCATCTTCCTCCCCCATTTGCATTGTCCATAGTGCAGTTCAGCTGATCCAAGTGATGATTTCATGACAAGAATCCCTCCTATTGTTTGAATGTGTTCTATTGTGTCTAAAGTGGTGTGGCAGCAATAGCTAGTGGTCACCAGAACACAAGTCCCCTTTTATGGGGATGCCTTTTATATAACTGAACGAATAGTGAGTGACAGCCACATAAATCTGACAGTTCAGCACTTTGCCATATGCAAGTGCAACTTGAAGCTGATCATTGGCCAGTTGCCCTCACTGCAGTCATGTGTTTTTTTGTTCTCTCCCGTGTAACAGCTCTTAATCTGAGAACATGAGACACTTACTTTTTTACAACCCCAGTAAACCTCCAAAATATGGTTATAAACCTGGAACCCATATTTTCCCACAAAATGTATGTGTGTGTGTGTGTGTGTGTGTGTGTCGGTGGGGTAACCTCCCACCTAAAATCACAAAAAAAGAAAATATTATTGGATTAGAAAAAATGCATGCCCTCGGATTCAGGCTCATTTTTAGAGGAAACATGTTTAAACCAAGAGGCCAGTCAGTGCGTAGACTGCTCACCAGCTGCCAGTGCTCTTTATTATCTAGTAATTGATTTATGCTTTTGGAGTTCCCTTCAACAAATTGTGAACATATACTATTGGCCATTACTTGACATCAAAACAAAATGGCAACTTTTTCTTTTTAAACAAAGTACACGGTGTGTCTTTTTACAATTTAACAAAGTTCCAATGTGTCTATGATGTCCATTTGGGTGCAGCAAATACGGCAAGATATTACTAGGCCCATGTAACAAACCGATTTGACAGTTATGCATACTAAGAACAATTTTATGAAATGCTGTAGATCAACTGGGTACACATTAAGCTGCAATGTTGGGCCAAGATGGCGCTCTAAATTTTATTAAAAAGTTGATGTGCATTATGTTTTTGCTAAGGAAAACATGCCTTTTTTGCATTGTTGTTTATTCACAAACCTTGGTATTTTGGTATTTATGAGAAGTTTAATAAACAAACAACTGTGGTTTGCTTTCCTCAAAATACCACAGGGTTTAAGAATTTGACCTGTTTATTCTGCATATGAGTGCCCCATAGACATTCATTGTGTTAGCACATGCAGTATTTCATCACCAAGCCATCTAATTACACTCGTGAATGACATCGCCAAACACAAATATACAATTCGTCATTCTGTCCAGCAGACCTGACAAGGCTTAGAGAATCTGTAAGAGGATAATTCCAATAAATGAATTGGCACCACTGTTTTCTAACAGTGCCGCAACATCTTATGTTCAGAAAAAGACAGGTAACTTTAGGAAATCCTTATTTATTTATTCAATACAAGAAGGTTGGGCACATCCTCTAGATATAAAACCCTCTGTTTGTCCAAATAATGTTTAGCATCATGAGCAATAAGAAGCAATAACTTTGTCATATTGTACATTTTGTTTATGGCAGTCAACCACATGTGATTGCTGCAGCATACCCTGGTCTATAAAATGGGCATCTCATCGCGCTTCTGGAGCCCATTGCGCTGCAGAGCTTTAACATTATGCGTTTATTATCCTTGGCTCAAGTGTCCCTTTAGATTTATAGAAAAGATTTGCCATTGCAAATTCTTGAATAATGTTAGTCATGTGTTTGTAGTTCACTTTGAGATTCCTCCCATTCCTGTTTGATGTAGTTATGCAGTTCATGTCAAAAGGATTTAGTTCAGTGTAAGCGATGGAGGTGTACGACAGATTCCAATGTTCAGTGTCTGCATTTGATGATTCCAATGTCAAGCAATGTCAGCAAACGTTCAAGTTAAAAATATGTGTACACATACACCAATGCCTTTTAATTAACAGTCTTTTGTTTTGATTTAAGGTTCTCAAGAGTGTGTGCCAGACTGATCAATGGCACTGACTGTAAACTTGATTGGTCCATCGCCATGGGGCTTCAGAATAGTTGGAGGAAGGGACTTCAAAAAGGCCATAACTGTATCTAAGGTATTTGTCAAGACTCGCCCTGCTGCTGAACCTCTTCTCGCCTTATCAAACCATATCCTCTGTTTTTTTGTCAAAACACAGACTGTAATGGCATGCCAAGCAGTCAATTTCCTCCTCATGACGTCCCTTTTCTTGTCTTTGTTTGAATGTACAGGCTGTCTCTTACCTATTTCCTTGCTAGGCAAACCCATTAGAATAGAATGGAAGTAGATTACATTAGAAGGAAGCCACTGATTACAGTTACAGTGGAAGTTGAGGTGGAAGGTTAGTTGCTTCTGGTCTGGAGCGCACAGTTGAATGTGTTTGAATACGGATATGGGTTTCTTTCTCTCAATGACAACGTGCATGTACCACACAGGTTTACTTTTTTCCAGACCAGATTTTTGGCTGCATGCAGGAGCTGAACAGCTCTGCTCACTTAGAATCCTGCTGCCGCATCATTGCATTTACCTACAATCCCCATCAAGCTCTTCAGCACACAGAGTATACATTTGGCAGACTTGTGACAATTTCAATCTCCTTTGACTTGCAAAGTGTTAATCATTTCCCCTCTTGAAAATGTTTGCCTGACTGTACACAAACTTTGGGCTCTCGGTTGGATTTTGTTACCGCCGTCCAGACAACAACACCAGTGTGTTTACATTGACAAAGATACAGTAAACTCTCGTTATATCGATATCGGTTATATAGATAGTACTGCTTATTACGATACTATTTCTATGAACGCAAGGAGAAAATGTACATGCCGCAGGATCGGATATATCGATAGTCCGGTTATATCGATATTTTTTCCGACTCCCGAGAATATCAATATAACGAGACTTTACTGTATCAAACATCCTTCTTGAAGTATTGCTAAATTCAGCTGTAAGAAGCAAATGCTCTGAATTGAAACGGATTGTCATGCCCACTGTGACATATAACCAGCCATACCACTGCTGTTGAGAAGCCGTCTGGCTGATGAGATGAACCTGCTGGCACTTGGCACTGACACGGATTGTGTATTTTATTGAAGAAGCCTGAATATTAGTGATTTCTTGTTTTGCTTGGTTAAAAACGTGATTGAGAATAATTTATCGGACAGTATGTTGTTAATCCAGGCATGCCCTGATGAGAAAAGGCACCCGCCATTGTGAATCACTGCAGAAACACTTAATTGCCTGTTGGAGGGCCAAAGGTGTGACCTCTCTGTCCTCTTACTTGGCCAAAGTGACTGGTATTCTTTCTGCAGACATTTTTTTTATCTGCGAATGAAACCTTTTGTAGTGTTTTGCAATCTTTGTTCCCTTCGCTCTCTCATTTTTTAGATTTACCTGAAAATGTCAGGCCACAAATTTTCCAATCAAGCTCTTGATCTTAGTCTTTGTGTCTAAAAGTCGTGTGCAAGGCTTGAAAACAGAAACGGTTGCTCCCATTAAAGTGGAATTTCCACTGATGTGGCGGTTTGTGACATTGGCTTTGATGTATAAGGAGTGTGCAGTAATTGCAAAGGTCAAACCATCAAGTCTGTCACACGAAATACTTCTCCCAAAGGACATCAACCAATCTTTCCACTGTTGATTGAGTCCCCCTTTTTTCTGCATGGTAATGGCTGGGTATTCCTTACAGTTGGTTTAATAGACTGCTGGCTTAGAAGCATGACACAGCCATCAGATAAACAGGTCGCCTTAAGTTTAGTAATTCTTCTCCCCTGCCCTCAAAGTGTCAGTGGTTGTCTAGTGTCAGTATAGTTAGTAGATCAATGCATCAGAGGCATGGCACTTTTTAGAAACAACTTTTCTTCTGTCAGTTACGCATTTGCTAATGCTCGATCCCTCTTATTGACGAGTTGTCAGCACAGTCACTTGTTAAACAATTAAGGGTTAGATGAGGGCCTCTATTTAAATTCTTCATTTATTTTCTTTTCCCCAACAGGTCAACGGAGGTAGCAAAGCAGAGCAAGCAGCCCTCAAACCTGGTGATGTCATTTTGGCCATCAATGAGGAAAATACAGCTGACATGCTAAATGCAGAAGCCCAGAACAAAATCAAGAACTCAAAGACTCATTTGCAGCTGCTGTTGGAGAGGTATGCACCATGAATCAAAACATAATGATCTCCACATTATTGTGGCTGTTTTAGCATTTAAACTACTGTACATAGAAAATGTGTAGTCGTGGTTTTTTCCCCCAGTTCATACTCATCCTTCATTTAATGCTAAGACTGCAGTCAGTCCTTCCACTGTTGTGTTTTAGTCATCACATAAACACTGCACAAACAAAACAAGTGATTGCCATCAGAGGAAATACCAGTTTGAATTGGAGCCACATTGTTGTTTTCCCTGGTTCTCCAACAAATGTTTGGAACCCTAGAGGGGTTTTCTTTCAGTCTGGCCTGCACTTCTGCTAATTTAATAGAGGGCCTTCCCTTTTATTCCATTTCTTTTCACTGTTTCCCCTCAATCATTCTTCAACATATCCAGGCCTTCTTATGGTTTGAGCCAGACTGACATAGAAATCTGTCACACACATGTACAGTACATTTACGTTATGTCTCCTGGGGTGTTCAATGTCCATGTGTGTATATTGCTGATCTTGTGTCTCCCAATCAGCCAGAAGGACATTGCCACTGTCTGTGGTTGTGTATTAAACATCTATTAAACTGTGGTGCTACAAACCTCTTTTTTTTTGTAGCACACGTTTTTCATGTTTACATTTTATTCTTAGTTTAGTTGGAAGGACACTTTTTTCCAACTGAACATGTGGTCGGCAACATTGGCACTTTGAACAATCATCACTCAATTGTTCCCTAAAAACTGAAAAGGGGCTTGGTTTTTTGCAACCATGTGTATGTACAGTGTGTGTTTGGAGGTGTTTGTATTGAGGTGCATAACCATTTGACATATTCAGTTTAACATGTAGTGGGGGCGGTCCGGTAGTCGGCCGTTTAGTATGCCGGCTTCACAGTGCAGAGGTTGCCGGTTCGCGTCCCGCTACGGCCTCCCTGTGTGGAGTTTGCATGTTCTCCCCAGGCCCGCGCGGGTTTTCTCCGCGTCCTCCGGTTTCCTCCCACATTCCAAAAACATGCATGGCAGGATAAATTGAACACTAAAAAATTGTCCCTCGGTATGAGTGTGAGAGTGACTACTGTTTGTTTTTGTGTGCCCTGCGATTGGTTGGCAACCAATTCAGGGTATCCCCTGCCTAGTGCCCGAAGACGGCTGCAATAGGCTCCAGCACCCCCCGCGACCCTAATAAGGAATACGCGGTACGGAAAATGGATGGATGGAACATGTATTGACGTCTTTGTTACAGCCTGTGAAATGTAAAAGTTGCAGTGCGTTGTGACCTCACTTGATTCAAGGAGGAACACATGCATTGGGTTTCCTCGCAACTTCCGTCTCTACCATTCTTTGAGTTATTTTATAGTCTGGCTGAACTGCACCTGAATAACTTCCAGGCGTAGAACTGAGGTGGAATCTAAAAAATGCCCAACTATTGTATTTTAGCCCCAGAATCTCTGACATTGCTGTCTGATATCTGTGATGCCACTGTTGACAGCAACACAACAGGCGAGTGGGGCGTCTTCATTTCAAATGGGTGTTTCTCGTTGCCCGTACAACACCATAGCTCAACACAACTCTCTGCAAGGTGCCATAAAATGGACTTGGGCAGGAATGCTTAATGACATTGACAAAGAGCTTGAATTAATAATAATAATAATAAGTGCTGCTTTATTTTGATAAAATTCATGATGATGATGGAAAGGGATGATGATGGAAAGGGACATTCAGCATTTTTATATCTGACACGATTATCTTTATATTGGAGAGGTCGGTGCTCATAGACACATTACTGATGTGATAATTAACCCGCAATACATTGTATTTTCTGTTGTTCACCATTTGTCACGCTGACCAAGATAGAGGCAGAGAGGAAAAAGTAAATAATTCTCTGGCATCCTGCTCCCATTTCAAAGCGCTGACGTTTTTGTTCTCTGGAGAAGTAATGTTTTTCAACTTCTATACTTGTTCCTTTACTTCTCATCTCTTGCCGACACACAGCATAGCAAGCCAAGGCAATGAGACTTGGTGTGTTTCTGCGTGATTTACCACAGGCATTCAAGTTTTCCTGTTCGCCTCATTACAGTACCTCAGGCTTGACCAAGAGCCAGTCATCTTCCAGGCCCTCCAGGCCTGCAGCTAAGGGGGCACTGTGTGTTTGAATTGGCCACCGCGCTCTCCATACCCCCCTTTAAAATTTAATTATCAAATTGCTTGCGGAATGTGTTTTTATTTAAAGCAAACAGGACTCCAGTAGTTGGAATGAGGCGAATCGTCAGAAGAATATTTTTTGAAATACACACACAGCCGCATGCCAACGGACATGCTTGAACATAATCTAAAGTGTTCCAAACATTTTCCATGGTATCATTCTAATTGATATTCCAGTCAGTAAAAGTTTAATATGAATTTACATCCTGTATTATTCAACTTTTTTTGTTCGGCAGTAATTGTTTTAACGGCATTGTTCTTAAAAGCTGAAAATAAACTAACTTAAATCGTACACAATGAAGTGCTGATCTTCGATTGATGCCTGTGCATTAATGTCTCTCCAGGCATGCACTGTCCAATCCAAAACAAACAAATGGTATTGGCACCCCAGAACAGCTCACCGGGCACTTTCAGGTCAGATTTATTTTTTGTGTTGTCTGTGTACTTCGTTAGTTATCCTGTTAATGCTCCACAGAAGCTCTAAAATCCCACTTATTCATATTTTGGTGATATGATTTTTGTGCTGTTTAACCACCCCATTTTGGTCATAAAAAGTACTGTTGTGGGTGCATAGCAACTGTGAAATCAAAATGCAATGAATTAAATGTCTGAATAGTAATCCAATGCTTACCTACCATCCTTCAATGCTATGATTTGTAGGAAGCAGTAATAGTAAATCGAGATGAAAACCAGAACTATAGAGAGTACAGCATATCCAGCCCTGCATCGCTGTCACCTGTGCCATATTCACCACAACCTCCTGACACTCCTGATTGCAAGAAAGACACAGTGACAACCACCACCAACAAAAGGTAAAAGCTTACCTGATCACGAGAGTTTGTGTCCATGAATCTTAACATTTGTCAACAAAAGGTAAAAGCTTACCTGATCACTAGTGTCTGTGTCCATGAATCGTAACATTTGGATCAGATACCCGAAAATCATAGTCAGACAAACGAGAATGTTCCATTTCTGAAAATATGCTTCATGCGACTGTGATATCCAGGCAAACAACTCCATCCATCCATTTTCTCATCCATATACAGTATGGAGTCTATCTCAACTGTCTTCAAACACTAGGCTCGGGATAACCAAAGGTTTCCAGCCAATTATCCATGAGTTGAGGGGAAAAATTAAAAGGTACTGGTGCCACCAATTAAGAGTTAATTCCGTAACATTTAAATGCTCAGCGAAGGTGCCACGGTTAACTGACAGGTTATGAATTATCAAATTGATTTTGACAATCGATTTAATATGGCTATATGCAAAAAAGGTCAAAATGCTCTGAATTTCAGCTGCTCAACGCTAAATATCCGACTTCGATAGTCCTCCGAGAAAACAGACCATTTCTTTGTGCTTAATTAAAAGTAAACATTTTTACATGTTTTCTGAGTGTTTACTATCCTTCGACAGCTGGGATAGAGTGCAGCCCCACACGACCTTTGTCAGGAAAATCATTTGAGAAAATGGATGGAATACTGAATAGTGTTGATATTGCCTCTGAACGTTAATGTCATTTGAATGACTTCATAGTAAGCACTCAGACGTTCTGGGGAAAAAGAAATAGCTTAAGTTAATTCTGACAAGAAACTTTATAAAATTAAAAGTAAATTAAACTTTTACATAACATAAAAACATAAAAATAAAAGTAAATTATGATTGGATTGGATTGGATTGGATTGGATATGCCTTTATTAGTCTCACAGTGGAGAAATTTACATTTCACAGCAGCAAAGTGATGATGTGTTTCATTATTCATTTACTTTTGCATACGTGAGTTAACATCTTTTATCGGGTGTTTGTTTATTATCGTTTCATGGACTCCTCCAATTTAACAAATATTTTATGTATTTAGAGAAGTCTGGAAAAAAGATGGCACTTATAAATCTCACATTTGTAGGGTCCCTGTAGTTCATGAGAGTTTATCAAATCACATTTTCTCCGGTAATTCATAATTCTTTGTAATGTACACTGAATTAATTGATCCTGGTAGAAATTAGGAGCGATTTTAGTTTAGCTGTATTCATTTAGTTATAGTTAATTATCTGTGAAAAGTGTTCTGTTTGACAAAATTGAATGGGATTAAAAGTGGACAAAGTGCTCCTGTGACGCTGCAGCATCCAGTGTCAATAGGTGTGAGAATAACAAAGTAGAGCCACAAGCTTTTACTGTAGTAACAAAGGATATGCATAGGATATCACATTCCTCCATTTGAAGTCACTTCAACAAAAGCAGAATGTGGAACGTTCACCACACTTTTTGTATACTGGCCCGTTGTAGACTCTGCATGACAACTTTATAGGCCACAGGTCAAATGTTTGGCTTCAGTGAGTTGTTTTGCCTTTGATTTAGAAAAAACCTGCATTTACTTGTATCACATTTAATTATTAGTCTTTTCAGCGATGTTTGAAGTGACAGTGAGTATACATGCTTTAGAAAAAATTATTATGGTTGCCATTTTGTATGACATTACACCTTGCTTACCTTATTACGGGCACTGCAAATGTGGTTGCTAGTAACATTGAATCAGTGACGTGCGGTGAGGTTCATGGCTGGTGAGGCACTGACGTCATCAATGACGTCACCGCTCGTCTCTACTTAGTATTTGAACGGTAAATTCAGCGATTTTGAAAAAAATCCTAAAACGGTGAAGTTAAATGGACAAGAACTTTAAAGTACAAATCACGAAATACATCTAACAGTTTAATTTATTTTTTCATTTGATATTTCCATGACAGCTTTTCATGATGACAGGTGAGGCACTGCCTCACCTGCCTCCACTGACTGCACGTCACTGCATTGAATCCACAATCCACCCACAAACTCTCCTTCACAGTCATTTGCAAAATTTGATCCCCAAGTAAAAACCAATCAAATGTATACCCATGAGAGTCCTAACATCCACGTGTCCATATTTCTGACCCTATATACTGTACAAGCATCACTTACTAATGACTTTCTTGTTATAGTGTCCAGCTGCGTTCATGGTCCCCAGAGGAGAAGAATTACAGACTGTCCAGGCCACTATCACAGGTTGGTTTTTGTCAACGTTTTGTGTTCTTTGTGAAGTATTCAATGTGGTTACTGCATCTGCCTCGAGCCCAAATTGTTCCTGGTATGAATTTTTTCTCAGGCCTTTGTTTGGAGTTCACTCTGTGCTTGCGTGAATTTTCTCGTGGTACACCAGCTTCCTCACACATTCCAGACATGTATGTTTGTCTACCGTATGTGTGCTCGTCGAATGACTCACTGCCAATTCAGGATGTACTCCGCCTCGCACAAAGTCAAAGTCATCAGGGATATTCGACTAGTTCACCTCTAACCCTTAACAAGATAACTGTTGGATGTATGGCTAACGGGATGGTTTGATCCTAAACCTACTGTCTCATCAGTACGATATGAGTGAATCATTGACATATGTCTTTAGCCTTATGGTACGATTCAAATTTGCACGATACAGTGTGCTGGACATGAACTACTGTATTCTTGTTGTGATCATAAAGTCTACATATGTTTTGTTCCCTCTGATGATTCGCACTCTGGAATGCAACTATTTAAACAGATTTGCCCAGTCTAGAAGTTGAGTTAAAGACTTGTTCGTCTTTAACTCAAGCATATTTTGTATGGTCTTACTAAACTGCCAATATGTTGCATGAACAACAAGCTGCTAAAATGTCTAAAAAAATTATAGCAGGACCTGTGCAAACAAAGAACATCACTTTAATTTAAATATTTCAGTCAATCGAGACAGCAGTTAAAAATATTTGCAATAAAATCAATGACCGTAAACAGTCAAATACTTAAATGCCACCAATTCTTATTTATTGTTCCCGCAACAAAGCCAAAATAAGAGTGACTCAGGCATCTGCGGAGCCTTAAGTGAGCTTTCGATAGAACATGTTGTGGGGAAGTTCATGATGAATTATTTCAGCTATGTGTGCATGCTTGGCTTCAATAAAGGCTGAACATGTGAGATGACAGAGCAAGAAAAACATACGAGACCCCTTGTAATGGCAGAAGGAATTCCAGACCTTTTTATCACTCTTCTGGACAATTCATAAAATTAGATAAATATGCAGATTTGAACTTCAAAACATGTGAGTGTTCCCTCTAGGAAGCTGCAGGCTAAAGGTTCATCTAAAAATGTGTTCTGTAGTTTGGGACTTCGGGATGCAAATCAAATGGGATCCTGATGCACTTGCCACTGTCACTGCCAGTTATCAGGAGTAGAGCTGGCATTTATTTGCTCATGCCTGACAGAGAAGGCTTTCTGAAGTGCGTGTTACAACAGCAGTGAGGTATGTGACCGTACGATCACAAGGTGTGTCGTCACGTCAGCATGACAGTGACGATTGCTTTTAACACACAGGGGTGTAGGCAGTGACTCAGTCGGCGGTTCAAATGAACACTCTCGACTCGAACCACTAATCCGACATTAAAACGTTTTACACACCGGACAAAAAGTGGTGAAAACGTGGGTGGCCCATTTGAAAGAGGATCCTGACTTACAAAGTAATGGTGTATCTGGCTCCAGTCGACACAGCAAAAATTTAAATATGGAATCCTACCTGATATCATATTGCTAGAACCACAACATCTCTTTAGGCTTGTTCTGTACATTCACGTCGATGGAGGGAATTCCAAATTGCAACGTGCCCTTATGGTTACTTGAATCTGTTCACGGTTGAAAGAAGTGACTCAAGTGCTTGGATGGGTGAGGCATCAGATTGAAAGGGAGATGACATACATACATACATACATACATAGTAAAGTCTCGTTATATCGATATTCAAGGGAGTCCGAAAAAATATCGATATAACCGGGACTATCGATATATCCGACCCTGTTTGCATGTAATTTTCTCCGTGCGTGCATAGAAATAGTATCGATATACCCGGGACTATCGTTATATCGATATTCAAGGGAGTCCGAAAAAATATCGATATAACCGGGACTATCGATATATCCGATCCTGCGCCGAACTGCATTAAACAAAAGCCGCCAAAAGAGGGCAGCCAAGCGCCATATAAGAAACAGAGCTGGCCATTAGCTCCCTTTTTTTGGGTGAGAGATGTTCCCCCAACGTTGCCTCAAAATGGCACATATAATTCTTTAATGATTGTAAACATGTATGCTTTAATCTTCAGAACTACAGTGTATTTGAAACATATTCATAACTGGATGTGTAACAAGAAAGCATATTATCCGAATCTGAAGCCATTGTTTGGATTCACAAGCAATGCAAGACGTCTTGGCGTGAAGTCATTTTTATTTGCATTTGAATAAAAAGTGACATCGGCTGTCCTTTAATACACAGTATGGAATGTTAATAATTTTCAAAATCATCGCGCTTCAGCAGACAAAACAAGAAACATTGTTGCAAAAAAGGATTGCATTCATATACAGTACAGTGGGCATGTACATAACACAACAGGGAAACTGCAACGCTTACATCTTACTGTATTATGTATACAATTTAAAAAAGTCATCAATCTTCTTCTGCTTCCCATTTTTACCTTTTAACACAAACACTTCAATCTCGTCTGCTACACACGAGCTAGCGTCTGAAAATGAAAATGGCTCTGCTACACGGGTGCAGGGCACGTAACCAAGTCACCTGACCAAGTCGACCAATGGCGCGACTGATGGCGTGACACGTAACCAAGACACGTGACCAAGTTGACCAATGGCGCGACCGATGGCGTGTCACGTGACAAAGTCAAACGGCCAAGTCGACCAATAGCGCGACCGATGGCGGCTCATGTGACCAAGTCGACCAATGGCGCGACCGATGGCGGGTCACGTAACAAGACACGTGACCAAGTTGACCAATGGCGCGACGGATATATCGATATAAACAACAAAAATGGCCGGCGGGGGATGAAAAGGAGCACCGTAATAACCGGATTATCTTAATAACCGGGTATCGTACTAAACGGTACTAATTATACATAAAAAGACTAGAAATGTGCAAGGGAACTGAAAATAGTATCGTAATAAGCGGTACTATCGATATAACCGATATCGATATAACGAGACTTTACTGTGTATATATATATATATATATATATATATATTTACTGTATATATATATATATACAGTAAAGTCTCGTTATATCGATATCGGATATATCGATAGTCCCGGTTATATCGATACTATTTCTATGCACGCACGGAGAAAATTACATGCAAACAGGGTTGGATATATCGATAGTCCCGGTTATAACGATATTTTTTCGGACTCCCTTGAATATCGATATAACAAGACTTTACTGTATATATATATATAGCGGCTGGATAGCTCAGTTGATAAGGCATCGCTTTGGCATATGGGAGAGCCACGAGATTTGTTACCCACCATGGAAAAGACGGTTGGAGGCTAGGATCAAGGCGGCTCGGAAAGATGTGAGTCAATTGACAGAGACCCAGAGAGGTGTGAATAAAAGGCCAATACCCAATAGGTACATGCAGATAACCATACCTGAAGCACTCGAAACTGCCAAACAAAGGCTCCAGGCCTTGTCCAGTCGCCTAAAGAGGTACACGCTCCAGAAGAATAAACAGGCTGTTCTAACAGCAGAGCAGACCCTCCAAGGTTGGAAAGTGAAAGATACTGGAAAGGCATATGGGAGAAGGATGTCACACATAAGAGCAGTGCACAATGGCTGGTGACTCTGAAAGAGGAGCACAGCAACCTCCCTGAACAGAACCCAGTTACCATCACAGCAGCAAGAAAGAGTCTCAGGTATGAAAAACTGGACGGCACCAGGCCCGGATATGGTCCACGCCTACTGGCTAAAGAAACTCACAGCACTCCACGAGCGCTTAGCAGCACAAATGAACCAGTTGCTGATGGATGGGACTCACCCAGGATGGCTAACCGAAGGGCGAACAATCCTGATCATGAAGGATTCCACAAAGGGTGCAGTTCCTTCCAACTATCAGCCAATAACCTGTCTCTCCACAACATGGAAGCTCATGTCAGGCATCATTGTGGCTAAGATAAGTGGACAGATGGATCAATAAATGAGCAAAGCACAGAAAGGCATTTGTAGAGATACTAGATGTGCCAAACATCAGCTGCTGGTTGACAGAACAGTCACACAAGACTGCAGGTCCCGACATACCAACTTGTGCACAGCCTGGATTGATTACAAGAAAGCATATGACTCGATGCCACACACATGGATCACTGAATGCTTGGAGTAGTATATGGTCAACAGGACCCCGAGAGCCTTCGTTGCAAACTCGATGAGGATGTGGAAAACCACACTTGAAGCCAATGGCAAGCCACTAACGCAAGTGTCCATCAAATGTGGCATATACCAAGGTGATGCACTCTCACCACTGCTGTTCTGCATCGGACTGAGCCCCCTCAGCCAAATAATCGGCAAGACAGGCTATGGATACCGCCTCAGAAATGGAGCTACAATCAGTCACATCCTATACATGGAGGACATAAATCTGTATGCTAAGAGCGGAAGGGACGTAGACTCCCTGATCCACACAAACAGGATCTACAGCAGCGAAATCGGGATGTCATCCGGGCTGGAGAAATGTAGTCGGATGGTGACTAAGAGGGGCAAGGTAGTCCACACTGAAGGGGTCTCACTCCCTGAAGAAACAATAGCAGCCATTGAAAACAGCTACAAGTACCTTGGTATACCACAGGCCAATGGCAACCTCGAACTAGCAACAAGGAAAGTGGCTATGACCAAATACCTCCAGCGGGTGAGGCAAGTCCTAAGAAGCCAGCTCAATGGCAAGAACAAGATCCGGGCAATAAACAGCTATGCCCTGCCAGTGATCAGATACCCTGCAGTAATAAGGTGGCCAAAGTAAGAGATTCAGACCACGGATGTTAAGACCCGAAAACTCCTCACCATGCATGGAGGGTTCCTTCCCAAATCCAGCACCCTGAGACTGTACACAAGGAAGGAAGGAGGCCGGGGACTAGTGAGTGTGAGAGCCACTGTCCAGGATGAAACATCCAAGCTCAATGAATACATCAAAGAGAAGGCCATGGTCTCAGACAATGGGGAGCAGAGGATGGGGTGCTGGAGGAGGGACAATCATGGGAGGAAAAGCCATGGGATGTACCACCGAACCATAACTGAAGTGGCTGATCTCAAGAAGTCCTATCAGTGGCTAGAGAGGGCTGGCCTAAAGGACAGCACAGATGCACTCATCCTGGCTGCTCAAGAGCAGGCCCTGAACACCAGAGCCATAGGGCCGGGATATACCACACCAGGTAAGATCCAAGGTGTAGGTTGTGCAAAGAGGCACCTGAGACAATCCAACACATAACTGCAGGGTGTAAGATGCTGGCAGGGAAAGCCTACATGGAGCGCCATAACCAGGTGGCTGGCATAGTCTACCGAAACATCTGTGCGGAGTATGGACTGGAAACCCCAAGGTCAAAATGGGAAACACCTCCCAAGGTAGTAGAGAATGACCGAGCAAAGATCCTGTGGGACTTCCAGATACAGACTGACAAGATGGTAATGGCCAACCAACCAGATATCGTGGTCATAGATAAATGGCAAAGGAAAGCCGTTGTCGTGGATGTAGCGGTCCCAAGTGATGGAAACATCAGAAAGAAGGAACATGAGAAAATCGCGAAATACCAAGGGCTCAGAGAGGAGCTGGAGAGAGCCTGGAAGGTAAAGGTGACAGTCGTGCCTGTGGTGGTCGGAGCACTCGGGGCAGTGACCCCCAAACTCGACGAATGGTTGCAACAGATCCCGGGAACAACATCGGATATCTCGGTCCAGAAATGCGCAGTGCTGGGAACATCACGGATACTGCGCAGAACCCTCAAGCTTCCTGGCCTCTGGTAGAGGACCCAAGCTAAAATGGGGGACAGACACCACCCATGGGGGTGAGACGAGGATTTATATATATACAGTAAAGTCTCGTTATATCGATACTATTTCTATGCACGCACGGAGAAAATTACATGCAAACAGGGTCGGATATATCGATAGTCCCGGTTATATCGATATTTTTTCGGACTCCCTTGAATATCGATATAACGAGACTTTACTGTATGTATATATATATATATATATATATATATATATATATATATATATATATATATATATTGTGTGTGTGTGTGTGTGTGTGTGTGTATGTATATAGGTCCGTCAAGGTTATATCTATAGTGGGAACTATGATCTAATTATTGTCACACACTAAAATACTGATGGGTGATCAGTGATGTAACCTAGAGTTCTTTGGTGTTTTGGGTCTTTCAATGTCTGACATCCTCTTTCAGACAACCCAGCCATGATTGATCAGACGTGGCTTGTGTTCTGGTTGCATTTGCTAACCCTCATGGATCTCCTCTCCTAATCAAGAGCCAACTTGAGGCTTTCTCTGCGTCCTCCGCGATTTTTATAACGACTGTTCAATTTTCTACTCCAGTTATGACTCAAGTTTTATGCACTGGGCAAACGCTTTTCCTTCCAGACCCGCTTGTGGCAGTCTGAGAGCAGTTCTTCATGTTTGATCTTCTTCCTCTGGTGGGCCTCATCCAGGCAGTCCACCCATGGTACAGTCAGCTGCAACAGGATCATGGTTTTCACCACCTCTGAAATCAGGAGGATGTCTGGCCTGAGGGTGGTTTTGGCAATGGGCTTGGGGAACTTGAGTTGTTTGTCCAAGTTGATAGACAGCTCCCAGCCTTTCGTGAGTGTTGTGGTGGGTTTCTGGCTTCTATGGTGTTTTACAACTGCTCTCCAGCCTTCATGAAAGTGATCGTATGGTAGGGGAGGTTGTCTGCTGCTGCTGATTCCCACACTGATGGCGTCTGCAATGGGTTTTAGAACCTGATTGTGGCGCCAAGTATCCAGACCTTGCCCAAAAGCTACCGGACTGCAGCTCAAGATGTGCTCCAATGTGCCCTGGCCTCTGTTGGCAGTGGGAAGACTTTGTTTTTTTTCTTGAGATGGATAGGTTTGATGGGCTGGGTAGGATTTTGTACACTGACTCGACAAGGAACTAGTTTGGAATTGACATACTTGTCAAATTGTATCCAGGCTGCTGTTTCACAGACTCGTGGCCATTTAACTCAAACCCTCTCCGAAGTTCCGAGGCATTGTTTGCTGTTCTTGAAGATGCTTGGTTTTGTGGGGGATTTCCATGCCCGGCTCCTCCTGCATTTCACCAAGAACTACCTGTGCGCTATGGCCCTTGTTCACCCGTGTCCAGTCTATTTCTTGTTGCCAGTAGTTTCTCCAACAACGTGATTGATATAATCAATCTCCTGGATGCTCCTGAATTAATCAGTGACAAAACATGGAGTCTGTAAGAGTTATCAACCTTAGGCATCTTCTTCCAGGCCACCCAGCAGTGGTTGTGCTCAAGTGTTATTTTCTACCTCTCATGGATCACCCCTCCTCATCCAATGCCATCTTGAAGGCTTTCTCTGCTGCCTCTCTGAAGTTCCAGATGACTCTTCTACTCTCCACCCCGGTGATGCTAGTATACTCAAGTTATGTATGTATGTGTGTGTGTGTGTGTGTGTGTGTGTGTGTGTGTGTGTGTGTGTGTGTGTGTGTGTGTGTGTGTGTGTGTGTGTGTGTGTGTGTGTGTGTGTATATATATATAAAAAAAAAAATCCGCGTCTCACCCACCATGGGTGGTGTCTGTCCCCCATTTTTCAGTGAGACCTCAGTTTACGAACTTAATTGGTTCCCAGACATAGTGTGTAAGCGAGGTCAAAGGGAATTGCTGTTTGGAAAGAGAGTCACATTCCATCAGGACTATATATATATATATATATATATATATATATATATATATATATATATATATATATATGTATGTATGTATGTATGTATGTATGTATGTATGTATGTATGTATGTATGTATGTATGTATGTATGTGTGTGTGTATATATATATATGTGTGTGTGTATATATATATATGTGTGTGTATATATATATATATATATATATATATATATATATATATATATACACACACATATATATATATGTGACGGGTGTCACAACAGTGACTGTCTTCATCTCCACGATGCTGCCGTATTAATGAAGACGAGACGCGTGGATGTGTCTTTTTATTTCTTTTATTTCTGCAACATAGTATGGCAGAAGGGATGGGTGAAGTCACATGGGTTTCGTCTTGTGATTAACCTGAATCTCCTCGAGATTGTTCTCAAATGCAAAACATTGTAGATAACACAACAGAATTAACAACGTGTGATCGTATAGTGGTTATTTACAGAAAAAGAGAATACAACACAAGTTCACTGTTATTTACAAGATGTCCCCGAACGCATCATAGGCGGAGACTCGGCAGAACACGCGGTGCGCTTGTAATGGCTGGCGCACAGTTCAACCCTCCACGGACACTCACGGGCAAATGAAACACGACACAAGAAACTAAATATTGTTCAATAAAAACGAAATGAAACAATTATTACCTGCAACACAGTATGGCAGAAGGGATGGGTGAAGTCGCATGGGTTTCGTCTTGTGATTAACTGCGCAATAGAAAAGCACATATGCTCCAAAGTTCCACTCGACAAAACGTGAAGTAAATAATGACACAAAAAGTAATCTGGACTCGAAATGAATAAGGGAACTAATTAGATAACACTAGACAGTACAAAAGGGGAAACAAAATAAGATATTGTCATGAAAATGTGCGTTAATCAAGACCAACAGAAAATTGCGACTCACCCTGAATCTCCTCGAGATTGTTCTGGAAACTATGGGCGGGACATAGTGCCACACTGTGCGCCGTTGCGTCACTTCCTTCATAATTTAATAATCTAAGTGCACAACTCCGTTACATACACCCCCCTTAAATTATGCAGAAGTGAGGCAACATACACACGGAAGACAACAGAAAGACCAACAGGCAAAATAGACAAGGTTATCGGGCAAGGATGTACAACAGTGCTGTCTAATTATGTTACTCATCTGACCAACTACGTCAGGTGACTGGAGTAAGGGATCTGTCGCCGGTGTGTCAGGGTCTGTGCGCTCGTCGGAGATGCACTGCACTGGGTCTAGGAAGGAACTCTGTCCCCACTAACATAAGTGGCCTCAGCTCGCACCTGCCCATTCCCCTCTGTACAAACTACATCACCCTGCATAGCACTACATAACTGTGACAGACTGGAGAAAGGGATCTGTTGCTGGTGTATCAGTTGTCTGTGCGCTCGTCGTAGATGCACTGCACTGGGTCTGGGAAGGAACTCTGTCCCCACTAACATAAGTGGCCTCAGCTTGAACCTGCCCATTCCCCTCTGTACAACCTACACCACTCTGGATTACACTACACAACTGTTACACGGTTGGGAAGCCTCTACCTCTACCAACACACTCATTCAAAGGTGTGCTACTTGTTACTTGTAAGGAGATCATTCTTAGACTTAACACACAAAAACACGTACATGAAAAAAAACACACTAATTACAAAACAGCAGGTCAGACAATTAACACTCTACATGTATTTCCAAAACGGGGGTCGACACACCGTCCACCGAGTGATGGGACTGCACAGCGTCTTCATTGTGCAGCATCGCGGTCCCGGTCCGAAGTGGAGAGTCACTTGTGATCCGGGTCACGGCACCAATGTGACGGGTGTCACAACAGTGACTGTCTTCATATCCACGATGCTGCTGTATTAATGAAGACGAGACGCGTGGATGTGTCTTTTTATTTCTTTTATTTCTGCAACACAGTATGGCAGAAGGGATGGGTGAAGTCGCGTTGGTTTCGTCTTGTGATTAACCTGAATCTCCTCGAGATTGTTCTCAAATGCAAAACATTGTAGATAACAAAACATAATTAACGTGTGATCATATAGTGGTTATTTACAGAAAAAGAGAATACAACACAAGTTCACTGTTATTTACAAGATGTCCCCGAACGCATCATAGGCGGAGACTCGGCAGAACACGCGGTGCGCTTGTAATGGCTGGCGCACAGTTCAACCCTCCACGGACACTCACGGGCAAATGAAACACGACACAAGAAACTAAATATTGTTCAATAAAAACGAAATGAAACAATTATTACCTGCAACACAGTATGGCAGAAGGGATGGGTGAAGTCGCATGGGTTTCGTCTTGTGATTAACTGCGCAATAGAAAAGCACATATGCTCCAAAGTTCCACTCGACAAAACGTGAAGTAAATAATGACACAAAAAGTAATCTGGACTCGAAATGAATAAGGGAACTAATTAGATAACACTAGACAGTACAAAAGGGGAAACAAAATAAGATATTGTCATGAAAATGTGCGTTAATCAAGACCAACAGAAAATTGCGACTCACCCTGAATCTCCTCGAGATTGTTCTGGAAACTATGGGCGGGACATAGTGCCACACTGTGCGCCGTTGCGTCACTTCCTTCATAATTTAATAATCTAAGTGCACAACTTCGTTACATATATATATATATATATATATATATATATATATATATATATATATATATATATATATATATATATATATATATATATAAAAATCCTCGTCTCACCCACCATGGGTGGTGTCTGTCCCCATTTCAGCTCCGGTCCTCTACCAGAGGCCAGGAAGCTTGAGGGTTCTGCGCAGTATCCGTGCTGTTCCCACCACTGCGCTTTTCTGGACCGAGATATCCGATGTTGTTCCCGGGATCTGTTGCAACCACTCGTCGAGTTTGGGGGTCACTGCCCCAAGTGCTCCGACCACCACAGGCACGACTGTCACCTTTACCTTCCAGGCTCTCTCCAGCTCCTCTCTGAGCCCTTGGTATTTCTCGATTTTCTCATGTTCCTTCTTTCTGATGTTCCCATCACTCGGGACCGCTACATCCACGACAACGGCTTTCCTTTCCCCTTTATCTATGACCACGATATCTGGTTGGTTGGCCATTACCATCTTGACAGTCTGTATCTGGAAGTCCCACAGGATTTTTGCTCGGTCATTCTCCACCACCTTGGGAGGTGTTTCCCATTTTGACCTTGGGGTTTCCAGTCCATACTCCGCACAGATGTTTCGGTAGACTATGCCAGCCACCTGGTTATGGCGCTCCATGTAGGCTTTCCCTGCCAGCATCTTACACCCTGCAGTTACGTGTTGGATTGTCTCAGGTGCCTCTTTGCACAACCTACACCTTGGGTCTTGTCTGGTGTGGTATATCCCTGCCTCTATGGCTCTGGTGTTCAGGGCCTGCTCTTGGGCAGCCAGGATGAGTGCCTCTGTGCTGTCCTTTAGGCCAGCCCTCTCTAGCCACTGATAGGACTTCTTGAGATCAGCCACTTCTGCTATGGTTCGGTGGTACATCCCGTGTAGGGGCTTTTCCTCCCATGATTGTCCCTCTTCCAGCACCTCATCCTCTGTTCCCCATTGACTGAGACATTCTATGAGTACATCATCCGTTGGAGCCTTCTCTTTGATGTATTCATGGAGCTTGGATGTTTCATCCTGGACAGTGGCTCTCACACTCACTAGTCCCCGGCCTCCTTCCTTACGGCTTGTGTACAGTCTCAGGGTGCTGGACTTGGGATGGAACCCTCCGTGCATGGTGAGGAGTTTTCGGGTCTTAACATCCGTGGTCTGAATCCCATATATATATATATATATATATATATATATATATAAACCTTATGGTTCTCACAGAGATCATAGTTCTCACAGTCATTGTATTTGTCATGCAAAGCTTGGTTGTGTTTTTTTAGTTGACATTTATACAATATTAAATTTTAATCAGGCTGTAGTTGACCTAATTTCAATTAATTTACAATGAATTTTATTTTCAAGTTCATCAACCAACTGCTGTGAACCTGGAGCTGCAACATGATTTTGAATTGTTTGAAATGCAATTTTGAATTGGCTAACTGCTTGCAAATGCATTCAGACTGTTGAACTTGCTCCTGTCATGGCTGTTGGTCTTGAACAGCCTCACATATTTGATTCTTCATAGATTTGGGATGTGACAAATTCTTATTTTTAATTGTTCTCTTTTCCTAATGACCTCTTTGTTCCTCGAGTTCAACTCGCTATCACCATAACTAAATAAATTGATCGTAATTGGCTCTTATTGTTTTGATTTTTAACCTTTAAACGGTTTGTGTCTTTGCCAGCATTGTACAATGGATGCATCCCAGTCTTGATCTGAACTGCAATTTGCGATTTTTGCCTGGCACGCCACACACTTTTTTCCCTCCTGCATTTCTAGCCTGTAAGTCGATATGAAATATAATTTTTGACTGCCATCTGCGCTTGATAGCTTCAGTGTGGACTATCATTTAGACTGGTGGATGAGTTATGGGTTTTGGCTGACCCTGTTTCATGAATGTTGTTGACTGAGGTTTTAAAATGATTAGCATCCCACTGCGGTGCTGTGATTAGTGAGTTGAATTCTTTTAGAGCTCCCCGTGGGGAAGAGGCCTGCCTTGGCTGCCCCGTACATTATCCTGCTTGGGCTGACAGGAACACTGCAGGCTCAGTGGTGTGAGCTGTGGTGAGCTCCATGACAAGGACCTCTGTCCCGGACTAACAGGTGAACAGCACAACGAGATCAGGTGATCATCCACTCTGAAAAGTGCCTAAATGCCTTTTCTACACTTCTTTTGGGTCCTCAGTGGACAAAGTGGGATGTGTGCAACAGGATTCTCCAATTTTCAAGGTGTTGGGTGTCCTGAGAAAATATGGTGTACAATAGTGGCTGTGATGGTGCAGGCTGTGTAGGAACTAGGACCGCTTTTTTCCGACGTATTACAAGGCATGTTCTTGTGTGACTAGAGGTAGAAGAGGGGGATGGTTGTGGAAGCCAAGGAGTCTTGACGACTTTGCCAAAATGTATTTAAGACATCACATAAATTTGCAATGTCACAATGTTGATGAAGTGAAGAAATAAATGCTCTTTATGCCTGAGATACTTCACTTGTCCTCAAATAAATCTACCTAAGCAAACATTTACATACACAAACAAGTTGTTTTTACGTAAATGATTTGGATTGGAAAGAGTGGGCAGGACAAGATAAGCATGTGCTTCCTTTTGCCCCTTCTTGAATTCAACACTAGGAATAGAGCCCGTTTTACTAACGGTTGTGTTATTTTTTATTGATTGTTCAAGATAAACATCAAACAGACATGTACACTAATAATTTCATACATACACGTCTGGAGGATTACTTATAGATGGTCTGATCAAGCGTTTGGCGGGATTGCTGTGAATTAGAGAATACACACTTTTTCTCAGGTGTCCATCTATTGTTAGGCAAGTGCATGTTTTTTTAGGAAGTATTCAATCCCTCTAGAGAGTGTAAAATCCTGTACCTTTATATAATATGTGATGACAATATATCTCAGTACTAATCTGTTTAAAATTGCATTCGGCTATTTTATTATTTATCATTTTATTTATGGGTTCATTGTTTTGTGCTTTGTTTTTTTATTGTAAAGTGTCTTTGAGTGTTCTGAAAGGTGCTTGAAATTAAATGTATTATTCTTATTATTAATACAATTACAGTTCTAACCAACATAATAATGTATAGCTTGCATTAGGGAATCCACTAAATCATGTTCTATTTCAGTTCTGAGTGAGGCTATTGATTTGGCACTCTTGGACTGCCTCGTCAGTGTCAGTAGTTGAGCTAGCATTGGCCACGTGAAAAGGATCTTTTCTTCTTCCGTGTACATTGAGCCCTGTGACTGGACTGAGTAAGGCCTTTTCACATGGACTTGTGGCCGTTAAGCTTGGGAGCCATTGTTACCTCGGCGGGCAGCATGCCTGTCCTCATCCCCAAATGTATCAACCAGCTTCTTTTTTTTCCACCCCCGGGAGGCGGAAAGCAAACTGGGGAACTTTTGATTTCCTCCTGCTGTATAGCCCTTGGCATACTCATGGGGCACTGGCCCTGCAAGTTTTATGTAGGAGTGTTGGACGGAAAAGATGAGACATGACACGTCACTGCTGTTTTTATGAAGGTGGTTTAGCTCTGTCAACATGTCAAAATGGAAATGCATTTTTTACTTGAGTGTATTTGTGAAAACATTTGTGCCAGCTTCCCAGCAACACACATTACCAAGGTTGATTTAGGTTGAACATTGCTTTGGCTGAAATGCTGCAACTTTTTATCTCATTTTTTTCTGTATGTGTCTTAAAAAAGACACGCACTTTCCTCTTTTGCATGTCATTTTTTTATTTGCTTTCTGAATTGGGTCACCATTGGATATCCCTATCTGTAATACGATGATGTACAACTACAATGGCCATCTGTACTAATCTTTGGTGTAACAGTCCCCAAATTATAAATGAAATCATTACTGCTATTTTTGTTAAAAACCTTATTGACAATTACATATATATATATATATATATATATATATATATATATATACACACATATATATATATATATATATATATATATATATATATATATATATATCTGTATAGATATATGTATATATATATACACACATATATATATATATATATCTGTATAGATATATGTATATATATATATGTGTGTGTGTGTGTGTATATGTATATATATATATGTGTGTGTGTGTATGTATATATATATGTGTATATATGTGTATATATATGTGTGTATATATACTACTACCAGTAAGATTTAGTTCGCTGAAGAAGCATCTTGGATAAGAAGTGAAACGTCAGATACAGAGAACGTACAGATGACGGCTGGAGAAACCTTCTCATCGGTACATTGTAGAATGTGAACACAGTCGTGTGCTAGTGCAAAGGCATAATTATAAGGCCTTGTCCGTCAGTGACTATGGGTTGATTCCAACCTCAGTCTTTTTGTTGAAGAGCTATTCACACTTTCATTATTAGTAGCACTAGCATGCCATTGCTTGGTCTTATAAATTGAATCATTTTTGTTAATCCTTTATGTGGTGAGACATTGGTTGAACACATATTGCACTTTCTCTTGGCAATTCCAACAATCCCAGAATAAATCTTCCTGAGAATCTGTAATGTGCAGTGCAGGCCCATGCCCTGTAATTGAATCCACAGGCTGGTAAAGATGATGCAAGCGTTGCTCGCGTGTAGCACTATCCAAGCGTTTCCATTTCCATTGCCGTTCATCTGAAACAGCTGCTCTCATTTGAGTTTGCCATTTCCCGTTTTTGTTTCTTGATCTGATCAGTCGTCAGACTTTGTTCACTTTTGCATACGAACAGTTTCTACTGTGGTCAAATTAAATTAGATGCCATACTGTATTATGTGTATATTGTTATAGTATATTGTATGTCTGCATTATTTTATTTAAATACCTCAATTAAATCCCCAAATCCATATTTACAGTTGAGAGTTTGGAAAAGATAACCCTATGCACACAACAAAATCTTCAAGTATTTGCAAAACACCAATTAGTCTACCGCAAGTATTTGAAAAAAAATATTTCTGAACAAAACTAGTTTTCAGTTATGCTCGTTTTATTGACACATATGTAAACATTGAACTATATATTTATAATTTCTCTGATTGTATTGCAACTGAATTGGAACATAGATTTTGATTGGAAACGTCACTGCATTGAATCGGTTCACTTTATCTGCGCTGTACGTCATGCAAATTAGCATATTTGACAGTAAAGCTGACTTTAACTTTAAACTACAAGTAACATCCGAGTTACGACCAGGTGCCGTTCTGACAAAACGGTCGTAAGTCAAATGGTTGTAAGTCAAAATCCATTCAAAATGGCAGACGTGACCTTTACACGACAGGATAGTATACAATGTCAATCTGTTCTTTTTAAGCAACATTTTCTATTAAATACTATTATATACCAAACTGTTTACAGTTCATTTATACATTTTATAACTTTTAGTGTCATTTTTATAATTTTATATTTCGTATTACTGAAATATAATTATTGTTATATTATTATATAACTACTGTATTGAGTGTAGTCACACAGTAGATTGCTGTGCGAGAGTGTGACATGCTGGCTGACCAAAATTGTAGTACATGTTGCCGGCTGCTTGCGCGTTGCGGTCGTGGTCGTAAGTACGGGTGGTCATATAGTGTTTCGTAACTCTGATGTTACCTGTATATTGAGGTATGCATTGAATCAACTGTACCAAAATGCCACACGGATATCCGAGGCACAAAGAAGAGAATCATGCTCTTTCCCCTCCATTATAAGGCCTTGCATCCTCACATTCCTGCTTGGATAACATGCGTGTGTGCGTATGTATTTAAACAACCCCTTCGTCAAAATAGATGAGCAACTGGATTGTGTTGAGTATGTGATAATGAGGAATCATATTGGGTTGCCCGCAGAGGGAAACCAGAACAATAATTGGGCCCGTGACCAAAAATGACTATGCCACCTTTGCAGCGCTTGCAATCCCAAATGTGAGGAGTGAACTGGATTTGGAAACATTGCTTTTCTGTGTTTTTAGAATTCAATTAAAGCAATCTTTTGTTAGTTTCAATTAGATACCTTGTGTATTCAGTATTTTAATCATGCAATCTGATTTACTTTGTTTTATGTTCACACCTTTCATTTATATCATCATATACATTGAAAATTAGGAAGGTTACACACACTGACCAATACTTACTTTTCCTCTACAACACAAACTAGGGGTTATCAGACCCTCCAGCAAAGGGCTAAACTAATACCAACAAGCGTCGAAGGCAGAGAAAAGGAGTCAAAACATATCAGGAGAGCACTCACAAACTGTGGGTACCTTCAGTGGTCGTTTAATAAATGTCAGAAAGAAAAAATAGGGAATGAAACCAAAAATTATGAAGATACAAAAAGGAGAGGAGTAGCAGCACCTTACATTGCAGGACTTTCTGAAAAATTACAAAGAGTACTTTGGCAACACAAAATTCCTACTTATTTCAAACCGCTAAACACTTTAAGGCAACAACTTGTGCATCCAAAAGATAGGCTGCCAAATGAAAAACAAAGTAATGTAGTTTATTCAATACATTGAACGAATGACAATTGTAAAGAGCAATACATTGGAGAGACTAAACAAATTCTCAAAAAATACTTTATCAACATTGCAGGGATAATACTAGTGGGCCTCAATCGGCAGTACATATGCACCTAAAAGCTAGCAACCACTAATTTGATGACAATGAGGTTAAAATCTTAGCGAAAGAACATAGATCAGGGGTGTCAAAGTCATTTTTTGCCGCGGGCCACATTGTAGTTATGGTTTCCTCTCGAGGGCCGTTATGAATTTGGGGAACCCATTAGAATATTTAAATCCCTTCAAATATTACATATAGAGCACACAGCAAATTAATAAATAACTTGTTTTCAAATCTGAAGTCAAGAATAATGACTTATTGTGGTTGACATCCAAAAATATGAAATTTTGGCTCAGATTTTAGCAATCATCATGGAATTTAACAAGTTTGATTTGCTTTCGCAGGCCGAAAAAAATGATGTGGCGGGCCAGATTTGGCCCGCGGGCCTTGACTTTGACACCTGTGTTATAGATGGTTTGAAAGGGGAGTAAAATAAGCAATTTTCATAAAAAAGCTAAATCCTTCATTAAACCGATATGGTGGGGTGAGGTTCAATTTGGATCGTTCGTACAATAGCCTGCTTAGGCAACATGAGTAATGCTGATGACGTGATACCGGAGGGAGGGGGGCAATCAGGCCAGTCGTTAGTCAGGAATGTAGGAACAATCGGTGGGGCCACAGGGAGTGGTCCTCTGCTCCCCCCAACCTGAGAGTAGAGACCTATCATAGCAGTGTCCGGCGCCGCCATGTCTGGACATTAGGCATATATATATACAGTAAAGTCTCGTTATATCGATATTCAAGGGAGTCCGAAAAAATATCGATACAACCGGGACTATCGATATATCCGACCCTGTTTGCATGTAATTTTCTCCGTGCGTACATAGAAATAGTATCGATATAACCGGGACTATCGATATATCCGATATCGATATAACGAGACTTTACTATATATATATATATATATATATATATATATATATACATATATATATATATATATATATATATATATATATATATAGGGCCGATGCTACCAATAAGACTTTAGTTCGCTGAAGAAGCATCTTGGATAAGAAGCGAAACATCCGACACCTTCAAAAAAGTACAGATGACGGCTGAAGAAACCTTTTCATCGATGGACCACTCCTGTAGACGGAGGGCTTACACAGACTTATTTATATCATTGGTTTATTTGTAACCATGGTTGGTAACGTAAATAGTGCTTTCCCAGGTTGCCCCCCTTGATCAAATGAATCTTGAAATGAAATCTGATTATGCACGAAGTAATGTTATTGAAATAGACGATGGACTGACAGATGGGAGATGGGATGTTTCATTGTAGGTATGAGTGGCTGCCTTTCCAGCAGCTCCTGTGTTTTGCTTTTCTACTTTCATTTCTTTCCTCTGTGTAAGCTCTCAGTCGTACAGGAGTGGTCCATCGATGAGAAGGTTTCTTCAGCCGTCATCTGTACAAAAGTCATTTCTTTC
This sequence comes from Hippocampus bargibanti, assembly GCF_051943395.1. Taxonomy (NCBI): domain Eukaryota; kingdom Metazoa; phylum Chordata; class Actinopteri; order Syngnathiformes; family Syngnathidae; genus Hippocampus; species Hippocampus bargibanti. The sequence continues at coordinate 22,752,084 of NC_142737.1, forward strand.
ATAACTTTGCTGCTGTGAAATGTAAATTTCTCCACTGCGAGACTAATAAAGGCAAATCCAATCCAATCCAATCCAATCATTCACATTTAACGGCTGCACACAATGGACCAGGCAGTGGATTTTTTTTTCTTCAATATTTTTTTTTCCCCAGTCAGTTTTGTGTCTCATCCAAGGTACTTACCAGCTGTACTCTGTTTACTGCAATTAAAGCCTTCCGAGGCCAATGGTTTGTGTATTTTTTCCTCCTTTTTGTTTTTCTTGACTGAGCCACATTCCTCTTGAGTCTCATAGATCACGGTTGGGATTTTAACTGGGGGGGGGGGACTGTTGGAGAGCAAGAGGTCTCATACTAAGGAGTCAGACAGTTGCATAACGGACGGTTGGTTTGCATTAGTGAGGATTCGTCTGTGACAGTGTTTTCAGTGAGTCTTCCTGAAGGGATGCTTTAAAAGCATGCCAGGTATATGCCCTTCAGATGGGTTTACAGCACGAGAGGACATGGGTGCCTGTAGCTTTATTGTACTCATCTCATATGGATGGAGTAAATGATTTGATGAACCTGGGGATATTTTGTTGGGATTATCCTGGGAAGAATCTCAGGCAAAGGCCTGTGATCGTTTTTAGTAGTTTTGTAGCACACACCACCGATCCGCATCTTTTACAAAAAGGAAAAAGAAAAGAAAATTACACTAAATTGAGAACAGAAACATGGTTGAAAGAGATGTTGGATGGAAAGTGGGTGGTGGCATTGAACACACTGATCTTCATCTCATCATGGTCTTAATTTTGTGCCAAAAATGGAATTTGAGACTCCAAGGTCAAATCACGAGCCTACAGCGACTCTCTGTTTTCACCTCAGCTGTTAAAGGTTGACAATGACATTTCTTTTCTTCTTTTCCTGTCGGCTTTTCCCTTCAGGGGTCGCCACAGCGAATCAATGTCCTCCATCTATCCCGGTTTTGTGCATCAACGACAATGACATTTACAATCAGTATTTATTTGGTAGGGGCACTTTTATTTTCTTTCATTTGCACTCCATTCCCCATTTGACCATAGGATCTGGAAAATTCTTTAGGCGTACAAATGGCATAAAGTCAAAATGTAACGGCACTGGACGAATTATAGGCAAATGAGGCCAATAGATTTATTTTGTGGTTGACAATTCATTGTATCCGCTGCAAACTTATAGTGCAGGTTATGATGACTGTCAGCACAGTCATGCATTCTTATGACATATTTACAGCTAAATCTGTCAATCTTTGCTCGTATTGTCCAGCTGTCATACTTTTTTTGAAAGCTACAATTAAAAAACTACATCTCAGCTCAGCCATTTTTTTATTGTCTTTTGTCTATACTGGATATGTGGCGCCCTCTTCTGTCTAAATTCTACCTAGCAAAAAATATTCTTACGTTTATTCGTAGTGTTTATGAGTTCGTTACTGCTCGACACTGTTCATAAGCAGTGTCTGAAACTCATGACAAAAAGTTAGTAGACACCCGGGCAGACAACTCTGAAAAGTTGCCTGCCCGGCCATAAAGTTGCCTGCACCATTTTTTCACAACTTAAAACAATAAAAGACGTCTAATCACCAAAAAAACATTGTTGCAAAGTATGAAGGGTTCTTTTTAATTAAGGAAGTTTCCTACCACAAATGCTCCCTTGTCTAATTTATGGTAAATATCCCTTTCTGAAGATTTTGCTCCAGTTGTCATTTGTCATCATGGTGCACAATGCTGTCTGCTCAAAGCTATGTGGACTCCTCTTTCTAAGCGGCTTTCAAAACTCTCAAGTACACTTTTCAGTCAGGGTGTAATCCCAAGCAGGCTTCTGATTGGCTGCCGGTGCCGAGTATGAAAATTGCCAATCGTTCGTTTGGCAATTTGCAAACAACTGTCAAAACTCTCAAGTGTAATTGAAAGTTTTGAAAGACGCTTAGAAAGAGGAGCCCGCGTGGCTTGTCGCATTTTGTTTGTGGCTTTTGCTGGATTGAATAAAACAAATGTTTGATTTGGAAAAAAAACACTTTTTTCTCTTGAAGAAGTTGTCGGCCATGCGGGCCGAGACGTTTTGAAAGTTGTACGCCCCCGGCCACCGGCCAGACACTATTTCAATCACTGTCATAAGTATTGCAAATAATTATGAACACTGTATCTACCGGGGTGTATTTAAATTTAAGAACCCTTTGCAACTCATCAAATTTCATTTGACGCCTGACTTATTTTTTGCCACATGATTATAACACAGATGGGAGTGAAGTACAAAAGTAATATGCAGTACAATCAAAATAAAGTCAATGCTCAAGTAAGTTGTTGTCAATGTTTGATCTTGAGATCAGACAAATGCAGGGTGTGTTTCCAATCAAAGGGCACCGGTGATAGTGGCTGACAGATTGTCAGGGTTTTGCTAATTTTGTAATGTTTTTGTTTTTTCTGAATGGATTAAGTCTTTATTCCCCATATCAACATTATGGTTGGCCAGAAGCTTGATGTCACGTATAACTGGTTTTATCCATGCAGGCGTATTTTTTTAAGCACTTTCTAACGCTCGATTACTTTCTTGCCTTTCCTTGACAGGACATCTCTCATTCAGACTGCAGAAACAGTTCTTTCTCCAGCAGGACCCCGACCCCACCAGGACACTATTCAACTCATAGTGCCCTTGATCATGACCTTTCTCCTCATCGCAGGTAAACACCATATACCTTGTACCAGTTTTTTGGTGTGTATTACAAAAAAGCATAAATTAGCCATCTCAAGAAAGACATCACTAGCTATGATCTCAATATCTCAAATTTTGAAGGCAAGGACAGAAATGATGAATAAAGTACATCTGTCGAGTGGTGTGAAAGTAGTCATACTTGTAGGAGTAGAAATAATTGTGAAAATTTCCCAAGCGTCATTATTTCATCCATGAGTACATGCCCACACTTTTTTTAATCATGCCAGCCTCGTATGACCAAATCATCTATCAAACTATTTAGTCATCAATTTTCAAATGTATGTACACTTTGTGCATACTATTTACATTATGTACTTTGCACATCCGCATGAAAGCAATATTGCATTTTTTGTTTTTGAACACAATTGGTGACAAAGAGACACCTTGGAAACTAATCCAATGTCTCCAATGCAGACCATTTGACAGAACTCCCCGCCTCCCACACACACAATTCTTCAAAGCACACTGTTAATCACTCTTTACCACGGAGACATTTGGGTTTTACTGTACATCAGGCTGTGGACAGTATTCCAACTACCATTTCACATTTCACAGTCCATTAGCACTCTCAACTGGTGGAAAGCTGATACTACAGTTAAGCTTTGGGGACTGGGAATCAGCAGTTGACCCACTTTCGTCAGCCCTTGCTTGGCTGCAAGGTTGATTTAGCAATCATTGCTGCTGCCGTTGATTGTGTCAAAGTTCAGAAATAGAAGTGCTAGCCACATACTAATTTGTATTTTATAAATGGTATAATTTCTTTATCAAAGTTCGCTGAAAGTTCGTTGAACCAGAAATACCCACCTTTCTCTGCTAAACGTGCTGACAACAGACAGCAAATACAAAAATACATACTTCCATGTGAGGAAGCGGTTATTAAGTCTTAACAGTTATAATGGAATGGGTGTAATTATAAATCTTATAATTGTGTGTGCAAGGTGTACTAACACATTTGCGGATGAGCATTTATGAATGCACAATATGCTGCCTTGTCATCTAAAATGCTAAAACTGATACCAAGTTGTGTCAACCGGCCGCGGTAGCAATAGATATATGATAATAGCTATAAAATGGCAGCACTTGCCAAAATTGTTTTTACCAGTGCTTTTTGTAACTATACAAAGCTCGGATCAAAGAAGTAACCTAGAAATCTGGGTTACTTCCCCACCAAAAACACATATGGAACATAATAATTCGTCCTTTTGTGGATGAAGTAACACAGACGCTTTATTCTGTGTACATCTGTAACATTAGACCTTACTTATCGTACTGCAATGAAAATACCATTACACTTTTTGTCACATCCCAAAGGTACAGCAAGTGATGCCTCTACTTACAAACGTCTCTTCTTACAAAATTTTCAAGTTACGAAATGCCTCAACAGGAAAATATTGCTTCTTGTTTCAAACTAAATTTCAAGATACGAAAGGTAAAAATACAACGTTTATTGCTCCTTGCAGCTCAGAGTTTCCTGATTGGATTGGATTTACCTTTAATTGAACCCGATTTTATTAAAACCTGAGCAAATTCGGGAATGGCGCTCTACGTCATATTTTCAATCCCCAAATAAATTTGTGAATGGCTGTGAATGAGTTGAGTGTAGTTTTTGCTTTTTTGAATGTTTGGGAGCCTTTTACTGAGAAAGTTGATTGTTCTGTAACCACAAGTCCCAAGCCCGGATAAATACAGAAGGTTGTGTAAGGAAGGGCATCCAACGTAAAAGCTTGGCCAAAACAAACATGCGGATCAAACCTCTAAAGATGGAGGACACTGATTTGTTGTGTTGTTTGGTTTCCCTTAAGGGGAAAAGCCGAAAGGAAAAGAAGAAGTGAATGAGTTACCAATACCACCTTTATTCCTTGATTTCTGATTGATTTTTCTATGCATTTGTTTATCATGGAAAAATGACAGTCTCCCCCCCCCATAAATATATAGTGGAGTCAACATTTGCGGAGTACAGGCGCTATGTTGCTTAATGCCACACAGGCAGCACTCAAAGGGTTGAGTGCTTTTTCCAGTAGCCCATTTGCTTGCTCAAGGGCTGGTGTCAAACTCCCATGACCCTCTTTCCCAAACCCGAGCTAACGTTCTTTCAGTTCTGAACTGTGCGAGCTCACAGTTATTTTTATTGTTTTATTTTTTAAGTTTTCTATATCCAGAATTCCTCTGGGTTGAAACCAGATCCACAGACATACCTTTCGTAATGTTGTAGATTGTTCCCTTGATTCAAAGGCCTGTGTTGAAACTGCGTGAAACTGTCCCCGTTTGGTGGACAATTGCTGCAGCTGTCTGAGTGCGTATGCGTGTGGAGCTCACTGCAGCAACAAAGTGCATGCTCAGTGCCTGGAAAAGACTCAAGCCCACCTTCTGTACATGCTTGTCTTGATTAACCAATTGCTTTCTGTTGGGGAGGGAGACAGCTTTGTGGGAAAAAAATCAGACCTTCAATCCTTTTGTGTCTATTGTTTCTCCTTTTCCTTTACACATCAAAGAATAATGGACTTTGGCACTCATGGGGCAACCACAGTTGCTGTGTCAGCAAATGCAATCATATGCAAACAGCCAAGGTTCCAAAAAAAGCCGATAAACTCCCCCCTAATTGGCCTCCGGTTTGAACCCCCCCGCCCCCTCAGCCTGTACAGCAAGCCCGTCTTTGCTGCTCCTCAGCCAATCACAACGGGTGTGACATCCTTTTACCAGCCCATTTAGGCATCGGGGCCTATCGGTTGCAGACTGGGGACACACCTTTCAGGCAACCCCTTGTTTTTCAGTCGCATCTGTTTTACATACTGTACGTGTCTGCTAAGCAACTGGGTGTGCTTGCTGCAAGTTGTTTTTTTAATGCATGTTCACATTTAAATTTCTGGGAATACGTGCTAGTGCTGTGTAACTTTGCTCTCTCCAAGGTGAGTGCTTCCATTTCAAGTTTTATATTTGCTATCTGGAGGTGTTCTCACTTAAATGTAACAGTTGGATGAAGCAGCTTTAAGAGATGTTTCTTGCATTTACAACCCTTTCATATATTTGATCAGCACACCCCAAGTCTGACGTGAGGTTCTCCGTGCAGGATAGTTGCAAGAAAGCACGCTGATATCAAGCATATTTCAGCTTCTGACAGTTTGTCCAAACGACCGCTTTGATACATTCCTGCCATCTCCTGCTTTTTGCTCTGACTGATTTGCTCTTCTTTGGTTGACTCCCAGTTGACCAGTACTTTCCATTTTCTCTGATATCGCATGTCAGAAAGGATGGTGACCGGCGCAAAGATAGGAAATTTGGAGACGGTGTGGAGAAATTGGAGTTCGGGCTTCCACAGTCTGTTTTTAATTTGAACCACGTTCAGGGCTATAGAGGAACCCATCTGAACTTTTACTTTGACCGCATTTTTTGTTGTCTTTTCCATTTGCCATCTTTGGTTGCAGCCACATCCATCTTGTAGACACAATATATGCCCACATACTCCATGTGATGTCTGACCTTGTACATTCAGACTTCTCTGGAGAAGTCATTCACCTTTGACCATCATTCTTGCGAGAATCAGGCTTTCCTCTTTTGTCTGTCTTTAGAAGAAGTCATGCTAGAGCGGCAAAAGTCCTAATCTGGCATTTACATTTTGGAATCATGACTTGCTGGCACCGTACAGTGAATGCTGTGGTGACCTCACAAATTGTGTTTATTCCATTGTCTTCTTTCGTCCTGTTTTTTTACGGGATAGACTGTTCATATCACACACCGTAGAGAAACTGCAAGTTAAAATCGTAAACTTAGCGGTGTCATGCAATGATTGGTGGGACAGCATCAGGCTGACTTGGCTATCACCTCACAGTATCAATTGCCTGCTGTGTGTGTTCGTGCGTGTCTGCGTGCGTGTCATTATAATCGCACACCTGGCTCGACCTGTGCACCCAGTTTCCAGCGACAGCCACCGCCGCTCGCCAACTCGCTCTCCACACATAACTTGTCATTCAGTTGGGATTTCAATGGATGTTTCTTTAGAGGGCGGTGACAGTGCTTTCACCTCAAGTGTGCCAGTAAATGTGTTTTTCCACCACACTAGCAACAAAGAATGTGCTTGTCAACGGCGCTACTGTTCGCTTGGCTTAGTCTTAATTAGCTGCCATGTTGTACTTTCCCCTGATGGAAGCTTACTCTTGCCCCTGCTGTTCACTGACTGGCCGCAAGTCACTGCAGAGAGGTGTTGGAATAACTTGTAAAAGCACGAATGGGGGACCCCCCACTTTGTTAGCATGTTTTAATTAGAGCGTTGTTAAATATGATGTCGTCTCAAGCCCGTTGCGTGCACTTTGGACCGAGTGCGTAGAGGTCAAAATTCCAAAGCCATCTGCTGGCCCTTTTTTCACTTGCTTTGCATTCCATTTATGTCATGCTCACTCAAATACTTTTTCTAACAAGCAAATCTTTAAATACGTCCATGGTCAATGTCACAATTATAAATTGTGATTCTTTGTAATGTTTTTTTAACAGTAGTTGGAACTCCGAACCCGTGATGCAGAGGTTTGACAAGGACTCTGAGGTGTACAAAATGATCCAAGAGAATAAGGAGACGCGTGCAGCACCTCGTCAATCCAACACCTTCAAAATGCTGCAAGAAGTTCTGGAGGCTGACGAGAAAGGTTGGGACAACACAGCCTCACAATACAAAACTGTATGCCCATTTTTAGGCAGTCTAAAAAAAACTATATACCTGTATAGATATACAGTGATACCTCGGTTTACGAACGCTTTAGCTAATGAACTTTTCGCCTGACGAACATTAAAGGACAACTGACACCATTTTTTTGGTTTCCTAACTGACATCAGAAAAACGTTTTATGGCATCTAAAATACCCAAAACACACAGGCTGATATGTTTAGTCAAATGTAAAATACCAATAAAAATGAGTTTCAGTGTCCCAAAACTACTTCGAAATGACCCTGGAAATGGTGAGTTTCCGAAGGTCCCGCCCCCTTGTTCGTGACGTCACGCCATACGTCTTGCCTTGCTCTAGAATCAAAACAATGGCTTCAGATTCGGAGAAGATGCTTTCTTGTTACTCATCCAATTATGAATATGATTCAAATAGTTCTGAAGAGGAAAGCATAATTGTTTGCAATCGATTAAAGAAGTCCTTCTGTATCAATTTGAGCAGTCAGGACTCCAATGTAGCGTCCCAGAAAATGCACAAGATGGCACCCAAGCTCCGTTGGAAATGGGCTGATTTGTCTGCTGGGAATTTGTGTCAACTAGTATCAAATAGTAGTCTTGGTGCAACACACAACGATTCGCCATCACGTTATTTGTGTTTTCCTTCTAATTTCGCCATCAACACAGATCAACACGAAGTTTTCAGACCAAACAAAGTACCTAAAATGCATTGTGTGTCGCTTTCTCGGTCAGGGTCATTCCAGACGTGACTCACGTCAGGCATCGTCATCAACTTTATGAATTTTATGTTGCCAAAGGACTCTTTGTAATTTTTCAGAAACTCCTGCAATGTACGGTACTGCTACTCCTCTTCTTTTTGAATCTTGAGAATTATTGGTTTCGTTCGCTATTCTTTCTTTCTGACATTTGTTGAATGACCACTGAGGGTACCCACAGTTAGTGAGTGCTCTCCTGATATGTTTAGACTCCTTTTCTCTACCTTCAGTGCTAGTTGGTATTAGTTTAGCCCTATGCTGGAGGGTTCTGATAACTCCTAGTTTATGTTGTAAAGGGTGGTTAGAGTAAAATTTCTACTTATTTCAAACCGATAAACACGTTAAGGCAAAAATTAGTGCATCCAAAAGATAGGCTACCAAATGAAAAACAAAGTAATGTAGTTTATTCCATACATTGTAAGAATGAAAATTGTAAAGAGCAGTACATTGGGGAGACTCAACAAATTCTCAAAAAAAGACTTTATCAACATCGCAGGGATAATACAAGTGGGCCTCAATCGGCAGTATATTTGTACCTAAAAGCTAGCAACCACTCATTTGACGACAATGAGGTTAAAATCTTAGCGAAAGAACATAGATGGTTTGAAAGGGGGGTAAAAGAAGCGATTCTTATAAAACAACAAAATCCTTCATTAAACCGGTCTGGTGGGGTGAGGTTCAATTTGGATCGTTCATACAATAGCCTGCTTACGCAAAACAGGTTAGGCAACTTTCGCAATGCTGATGAGGGTCGTTATGCTGATGAGGTGATACCGGGGGGAGTGGGGTAATAGGCCAGTCGTTAGTCAGGAATGTAGGAACAATCAGTGGGGCCACAGGGAGTGGTCCCCTGCCCCCCCCAACCTGAGAGTAGGGACCTATCATAGCTGTGTCCGGCGCCACCATGTCTGGACATTAGGGATATATAAATGGGGCCAATACGACCAGTCAGACTTTAGTTCGCTGACGAAGCCTCTTGGATAGGAGGCGAAACGTCCGAAACCTTCACTTTTGTACAGATGACGGCTGAAGAAACCTTCTCATCGATGGACCACTCCTGTACGACTGAGAGCTTACACAGACGTTTTACAAATTATGTACACAACTTGTCCGGAGGCGTCGGTTGTCTTTTAAATTCGCAAGAATATAATCTTGGCAGACGAACTAGTTTTTGGGACGCACACGGAGCGCCACAATGGCTGGTGGACTTGTTTTCGGCGGAACACCAAACCCCACGGCCGAACAGCACCACCGTGGCTGCCAGACTACTTTTTCCCACCCACTTTCTTTGATTGCACTCAGTGCAGATGTGATTTGTTATGGAGAGGATACTTTTGCTTTTTTTGGGACTGAAAAAGATCCCACCACAGTCTCGTGTTAAGCCAAAGAGGACACAAAAGAAAATTACAGTCAAGCAAAAGAAGGAGATCATTGAAAAACGCAAACGAGCTTTGCGTTTGTGTGACTTGACGTCCCAGTACTAGTATGCTAAGTCGACCATTGCCATGTGTGGCTAAGGGTGTTTCTGTGTTGTCTAAGCAACGGTCTCAGGCAATAGAAGAGGTTGAAAAAGGTTTGTTGATTTGGATTAACGAAAAGCAGCGGACAGTGGGTGAGGGTGCACGGCAAGCATGGCAACTTCACTCGGATATCAAGAGGCAACTATATCAAAGACCATCACAAAGGTAAATAAAATGGCTTTATTATAAAGTACAGTTTATTTCTTTAATTACAATATAATAGCACATTTATTATACATAACATAAAGTATATTTGAGTAGAAAATTATGTTTTATGGGGACCTGGAAATTCTCATTTTTAATGGTTTCCTATGGGAAATTAATGTTTGGAAGACACACTTTTCACCTTGCACACACTTTCTGGGAACCAATTAAGTTCGTAAGCTGAGGTATCACTGTAGATAGATATATAGTTGTATATATACCTAGCTTTTAAATGCAACCTTGTATGAAATAATGACCACAAATAACATGATGAAAAGCAGTGCACAGTTTAAACTTCAGGTACATAAGCTGAAGCGGGTGACTTGGTGATGGCACGTGCAGAGTTGATTGACGTGATGCAGTCTGGAAACGCTTGCGATGGTTTGTCGAATACTGCAAAATGTACATCACTTGTTAAAACCCACCTGTTGACATTTTTCTTTTGGAGGGAGAGAATCCCGCTTCCAAATAAATCATGCAATTTCTGCGTTCACATGGACACCAAGCATATGCGCTGTGAGAAGACATATAATATACTATAATTTGATATGTGAACATGTAGATGGTGCAAAAGGTAGAGCAATTCATAGCGAACAACATGAGTGACCACCAAAACAAACTGTAGAATTATAAGTGAAAGAGTCAAATGAGCTTTCAGTGGTAGGTAGTGAAAGACCACTTTAAGCATTCGCACCTCTTATTCGATGTGTGTGTGTGTGTGTGTGTGTGTGTGTGTGTGTGTGTGTGTGTGTGTGTGTGTGTGTGTGTGTGTGTGTGTGTGTGTGTGTGTGTGTGTGTGTGTGTTGTATGTTTGCGCACACATTGGCACGTGTGTAATTCCAGAGGCAGCATTGAAGTTTCCGGGAAAGTTATCGCCCAACGTTCCAAAAGTAAGCGCATCGGTGGGAGGAGTCAGCAAATACCACACCTGTGAAAAATGTGGCACCAGCATCGTGTAAGGTCACATTTTCACTTTTCTAATGTATTCCAAGTCGAAGGACGAACCACGCTCAAAGTCAAACCAGATACACCGACATAATCGTGAAGAGAGCCATAGTGAAATATTTGACCTGGGGCGGGGTTATCAATCAATTTGATATTCAGATATATTGTGCAGAACAATTTTCTAATTTTATTGTCAGCCTCTGTAGTTCAAGATATGTCCTCAGACATGAACTGCCTGCACCAACAAAAATTCTGGATGATCATTTCAACCTCTCTATATTGGCTTTTTTTACCAAACAAAAGCAGTTGACGTATTTAATTTCAATCATAATAACAATAATAGTACATTTCATTTATAAGCAAAGCAGCAGTCTCCAACAGTCAATGCGATCTTGTTCACATTTTACCTCAAGGATCACAGAGGAATGCAATCCATGGCGTCACTTGTGCAGAACATTGCCAAAGATATGGTACCAATTTACACTGGATGTTGAAAAAGTCATGATTTCTTCTCATGTTGGAAACTTTTGAGCCAGTTCTGGTTGACTTTACTCACCAAGTCTCAATGAGAAAAGATGGCAGGGGAGCTGGAGAGAGTAAATCATTCGTATTTCAGTTTAATAGCTCATTTTCTGTCAAAGTACTGTATTTTCCAGTGTAATAAGATATACCCAAAAACCTTGATTTTCTTGAAAAGATGACCTTTCGCCTTATACCCAAGTGCGTCTTTTGTGTGAAGTAATATTGAGCCACAATAGGTCAGCAGCCACTGACTCCATTTCACCTGCAGGAAAAGTCATGCGGAACCCCAGCCTCTACTGTACAGCCTTATAATGTGACGTGCCTTATACTGTATATGGAAAACTATGATCTATGCATATATTATTTAGAGAAGTTTTTTCATTCATTGAAGGTGCGCCTTATAGTCCGGTGCGCCTTACATATGGAAAAAAGTTCTAAAATACACCATTCACTGGGGCTGTACCTTATACTCCGGTGCACCTTATACACTGGAAAATACCCGATTGACAATTTTCCAAGAGGAAGCACATAGTTTTATTTCTTTTAATAAAAAGTCATTTTTTTCTGGATCTCTGTGGATCTTACTGCTGTTTTATGCTCGTTTTGCATCGGGAGTACAAATTGTCATTATTATTTTTTTTTGCAAAGTGAAGAAGGAAAACTATAATCAACTATAATTGTGAAAATAATTAGAGGTATTATTCAAAACCAAATAGTGCCGCCCTAGTTAATAGAAAATGCACGCCAACTCTCTGACACCCATGGATGACAACAAAACAAAAAATATTGAAAATGCTTAAGTACGAAGATGGCATTCAATGCAGTGCTGACTCCTCTCCCTCATTTTGCAGCACACAGGCCGTGCGCATCGCGGACGACCGCTTCCGCCACCCCGACTGCTACACCTGCACGGACTGCGGCCTGAACCTCCGAATGAGGGGTCACTTCTGGGCAGGCGACCTGATGTACTGTGAGAAACACGCCAAGCAGCGGTACCAAGGTCCGGCTGGCTCGCCTCGATCTAGTCTCTCCCCCCGCCACTGAGTCTTCCGCCTCTGGCTGCCTGACATCCCTTGCGGACTCTGGGCACACACGTGGGAAGGGATCGACAACTTTGCAGAATTTGCTTAATCTCCTCACATTTAAGTGTTTGGCGATCCTGTATTATCCTTCACTTAACTGAAAATTTGGACACGTTTTCCATGTGACCTACAGTTCCTCTTGTTAGCTCAACAAATACACTCTTCATGAGTCCACGATTGCCACATTGACCGAGGTGACTGTAATTTTACCAACACACCAAAACCTTAACATGACCAGGACTCTTTTTGCTGCAGCATCATTCATTGAAACAAACAAAACAAACCAAAACAATCCAATAGCAATAGAAAGGGACCTAATGTGTTCAAACCTGCATGCCATTCAGTTGGTATCAAATCTGTGTGTTTGTGTGCATGGGAACGAGGGGTGGTGTGCGCACGAGTGTATTTGGGTGTGTGTGTGTGTGTGTGTGTGTGTGTGTGCCTGCATCCACATGAATGAGAAAAATGCATGATGGTGATGATTGCAGACTCTATATTTTTTCCTAGCGAGGCCAGCAACATTTTCTATATCTCTTTGTAAATGGAATTTAATAGGAGACAAGAAAACTATGTATTTGATTACTTCTTTTGCTGTAGTGTTGCTTATGAGGGATTATTTCATTATTCAAAGATTTTGAATGTTTGAGCTGTATGCTATTATGTTATATATATATATATATATATATATATATATATATATATATATATATATATATATATATATATATATATATATATATATATATATATATACACACATTATCAATGCATAACGTATGGACAAGACAGAGTGTAAAAATAAATAAATGATACTGTATTTGTGATAAGTGATAGAAGTGTACTTGCCCAGTTAGAGTAGTACTCTGCATGTGGCATTTAATAAATTGCACAACTTGAACCTTATTGTGTGGTGTGTATAACATTTGCTTCAAAAAAAAAAAAAAAAACACACCGTGGAACATGCTTAGCCGTTTTGTTTTTCCTCCTCTGCTGATACATTTCACACTGGACATGTAGGTAAAGTCATAGGTTTGCAATTTTCCTGTTCTAAAGTTGATGTTTTTTTTTTTTTTTTTTTTACTCAAGTCTGTTGGGCGCCCCAGCTAGTGTTGCCAAGTTTCCTCCAAGCTTTTCTGCTTTTCCCGTGACTACAATTCAACCACAAGGTCAGCGTTGGCCATTGAGAAAACTTGCCGTCTTTTCACATTTTGTGTACGTATCAAGTTTCATACACATTAAATTGGGATTCCATATGAATCATTCAGGAAGATTGTTTTTATTTCATATAAATACATTATATATAAATTTAATGATCTAAAATGTTAATTTTGTCGTATCATCCTATCAAAAGTACTATTACAACATTGTTTTATGGTTTTCATTCGTTGTTTTGGATAATTTGTTGAAACAGATATGACATTCTTAAGACTGCAAATCATTCGGCCAAATGGTCTTGCAGTTGGATTGGATTTGCCTTTATTAGTCTCGCAGTGGAGAAATTTACATTTCACAGCAGCAAAGTTATGAAATGCTGCAGTTAAGCAAAACAATCCACCTCGTTTGAAAAAGGTCAGATTGCTTCCAAAACAATTTGGCCAAATTCTTTTTTTCATGTCAACAGTCAGTGCCCACATTGTGATTACCCACCTGTGCACCATATACGCGTGTGGCATGTCTTATTTCCACTAATAGAGGCATAGCCTTGCACTGTAATACAATCAATGGGGACAGAATATGACAGTACTGTAAGTCCAATTGGCCTTTTTACGTACCTTGTTGCCTTTTGGGCATCAGAATGACTGATTTGTGAAGCAGCGCTACGATGAGAAAGTAAATCCGGTTTATTAGTTTGACGATTCACAGGAATTGATATACATGTACTGTAGTTAATATTTGCGTTGGTAAAGAAAAATGGAAACAGCTTATTCTTGCCTCTTCAATAGTTGTAGGAGTAACACAGTTGAGAAATGTTTGAATTTTGAATAGAATTTGTTGTTCCCACTGCATTTGGAAAATACAATCAGCTTGCAACCAGGACTTTGAACGTCTTACCTTTGATTACATTTGTTTTTCTTACCATAAACCGCACGAACTACAAATGTAAATAAAAACCGGACTTCACAAATGTATTTAACAGAGATCTACGGCATTACAGTAATCCCTCGGTTTACGAACCCCTTGGCTTACGAACTTTTCGGTTTACGAACGTTAAATTGATGACAATTTTACCTTGGCATACAAACTTTTTCCGTACACGGTGCTGCCTCAATGAGTGATATGTCTTTCGTGAACGAGCCCATTCTTCTAACAACAAAATGGCAGCGGACTGTTTTTGTCCTCTAATCCCCACCCTCAGTCTTCGGTTAAAGCCACGTGATTGGTCAAGAACACAGCAGTGAGGGGAGGTGGTTTAAACATTAAAGAGACAGGCAGACTACAGGGAGAGTTTCAACTTTGATAGTTCAAAGGCAAAGTGTAGATTGCAAGGTTAAAATATCCCATCAATCAGGCTCCACAAACAACCTGCAAGCCATCTGTACACTTGATGCAAAAAGCTATCAACCCAGTTAAAAATAACACAATTGATGAACTAGATAAAATTATCACAGAGAAAGCACCTACAAGGATCATTCCTCAAGATGGTGAAAGAAGCCTATGTTCCTCATCAAGTGTTTAATGCTGATGAAACCGGCCACTCCATTCCATTAAGCCATCAACGACCACCACAAAGGTAAATAAAACGACTTTATTTGACAGTACAGTTTATTTCTTTAATTATACCATAGCACAATTATTATACATAAAATAAGGTCTGTTTTGTGTAGTTTTAAGGCTTAGAAAATTAGAAAGTAGAACATTATGTTTTATGGGGACCCGGGAACGGATTATTCTCATTTTAATGGTTTCCTATGGGAAATTAATTTTTGGGATACACACTTTTCGCCTTACACACTGTCTGGGAACCAATTAAGTTCGTAAGCCAAGGTATCACTGTACTTTGAAGCCAAATTGAATGTTCGGTTTGAATGAAAACAAAGCACGATGAACCGTTAGTGTGACTTTTATTAACAAAAAAAATAAAATAAAAAGGAGAATAGAGAAGGGATAAAAGAAACATCTTATGTTCAACTCAAATACTTGAACAGCAACAGTTATAAACAACCATTTACACATGCTGTACAAATATGCTTTTCCCTCGAGATTTTAATTTATTCAAAATAACTTAAATAGGTTTCTATGTAAAAGTGCAAATCCTTCTGCATAAAAGAAGACCAACGGTGCCAAGTGGCATGCTTTGATGAGTTGACTGGCAATCAGGTTTGAAAACATCACAGGCATATTTCAACTTACTAAACTATTCTGTCATATATAATGCTTTAAATGTACAGCATTCATATGTGTAGAATATCCCTCAGATTATCAGGGGGGCTGTGCATTGCAATCGAGCTTTGTTTCCGAGCATACTTTCATTCCCGCCGACACTGTAAAGTCGCTGAAAAGTAAAAATGCCTGTAAACTAGTGTTCTACAGGAGGTTCATCGTCAACATGACTTTTTTTCATTGAGAGTTTGCACTAAATGTTCTGTACAGCACGAACCCAGAAATGTTTGCATTCCTACTTCACATAATGTGTGTTGAGAGGTTTGGAGGATCTCCACAGTCTTCAGGCAATGAAGCTCGAAAGGTGGCAAACTAACAAGAGAAGAAGCCATAGGGCAACTACAGGGCCTTACATGCTCCCATGTTAACATGCAACCAATGCACAAGAAATGAAAAGAAACAGAGAAGAGTATTACACCGCACATCTGCCCTCGATGACCTTGGAAGGAAAACTGGAAATGTGTCACATGATTGGAGGAAAGAGTCTGGAGTCAGTATGGCACCAACTATGACTTTTGCTCAGCTCCTGCAGCAGACTGGGATGCACTATCTGGTTTTAGGATCTGGTAGGTGATGAGGTACTCTGGGAAAGCCTGAGGTGGAAAAACAACCAGATGTTGTGTTACTAGAAATCATCTGCCGGCGTTTGTGCCGCGTGCGAATGGGAAATTTACCTGCTCTCCTCTGTAAATCACATACTCGGCATAAGCCAAGCCATTGACGCTCGGCCGGCCGATCACAGAGTGGTGTCCTGGGGGAGCGTGGGCCATTTTCATGGCACTGAACTGGAGGAAGGACTTTCCGAGAGTCACCCTGCAGAACAGCATCTGCCTGCAAGTCGCACAGAAGAAGAGTTTTTAGATCACAGGTGTCAAATTCAAGGCCCGGTGGCCAGACCACGGCCATCACCTCATTTTATGTGGCCCGCAAAGGCAAATCAATCGTGTCAACTTAAATAATAATAATAATAATACATTTTATTTCAAGCGCCTTTCAAAACACCCAAGGACACTTTACAATAGAAACAATAAAACAAAGCACATAACAATAAAACCATAAGTAAAATGATACATAATAAAATAGCAGATAGAACTATACATTGAAAGCAATTTTAAACAAGTGGGTTTTGAGGTGAGCCTTGAAAATAGGGAGGGAGTCAATATTGCGGATGTTGGGTGGAAGAGAATTCCAGAGTTTGGGAGAAGAGCGGCTGAAAGCTCTGCATCCCATCGTGGTGAGACGGGCAGAGGGCACATAGAGGTGAAGGGAGGATGAAGATCTGAGGGACCGAGAGGGAACAGAGATTTGAAGCAGGTCAGAAAGATAGGGAGGGGCAAGGTTATGGATGGCTTTGAATGTAAACAGAAGTATTTTAAATTCGATACGATGTTTAACAGGTAGCCAGTGGACTTGCTGGAGGACAGGGGTGATGTGGTGAAAGGAGGGGGTTCTAGTGATGATCCGGGCTGAAGAATGATGCCTACTAGGCTCAAATAATCAACATGTAAAACATAAGAGACGTGTTGGAGGCATTTTCTTGTGACCAAGCACCCCATGACAGTAACTTGATAGTTGAATTAACCCTTATTCTTGCCTTTTTTTTAAATAAGGTTTCACTCAGTATGGCTCTCCATTGAGAAATGGTAACTAAAATGTGGAGCCATGACAAAAAAAAAAAGACTGACATCCCTGGTTTAGACTGCGGCCTATTTCAAGATACTGTGACATTATTTGGGATGATTATTTCACCTGTGGCACAGGTAGCAGGAACGGTCTTTGTGGGTCGGACAGCCTGTGCCTCCGCCGATGCCGTAGACATACTGGTTGCTCTTGGAGGAGTTCTCAGCGAAATAGATGCCCGCCCCGAACATTCCTCCAATGTAGGCGTGGCGCTCGTCAAAGCCTTTGTGAATGATAGCATTGATGAAGGGGGAACCTGAGGGAAGAAGACACTTGTCACAATAAGACACAACGCGACGTCTTGACCGGCAGCCAATTTAGAGCATGCAGACTGACCCATCAAGGCTCACGAAATATCGCACTTTATGACTGTCAACACAGCAAATGTCAAATGAAAGATAAGTCATCGAGTAATCAGCATCAAATGAGCTCTTTGTCAAGTTATTTCCTTCGCCATAAAAAAATGTAGTCAATAACAATTCAAGTCAACGGCGCTCCATTATGAGCTAAGCTTGAATTTGTTTCATTCCAGGTTTACCCTTATACATTGCACGGGAATTACATTTTCAATTATTAACTCAATCGTTGCCATTCCCAAATTTATTCGAGAATTGAAAAGTGTGACGTGGAGCGCCATTCCCAAATTTGTTCGGGTTTTGGTTTTTCTTGCGGGGGGTACCAATAAAGTGCTGGTACGACCTCTGGCAAGGGTTTTCCCTTCCACAAGGCGGCAGCATTTGCCTTTTTTCCATGTTAGCGGTTTGTTACAGCTTCAACTGTTGAACTGTTTGTTACAGCTTCAACTATATAAATCAAGATGTATTGTATTTTATTTTGTACAGCCGCCCCATTTCAAGCACAGATAACTCCAAACCCATTTAATTTAGGACTTAACTCTTTTTTTCTGATTAAGGAAGAGAGTAAGGTTTCTTATGCTGAATTGAATGTTTCAGTTGTCCTAAAACTCCATATTCTGTGGGTCCTGCAAGTTGAGCGAAAATGACAAAAACCCTGGCACTGGAGTGGACACTTTTTTGCACCTCCGTCAGTGGATGACTTAACATTTTCTGAATTTGCAACCCGACTTGTGTTTGATTCATATTTTTCTTTTTTCAGAAACTTGATTATCAGGGCTGTAATGCAGTGCATGAATGTGCAGTACAGACAGCAGAAAGGCCTCGCAGCGGCTGAGCAGACGTGCGTACCGTGAAACAACATGCGTTCGTTGTGGTGGTTGTGGTTCTCGTCTGCGATCTCCTTTTGCCGGTGTGTGTAACGTTCCCTCAACTTCTTGTTCACCACTTTTTGGATCTGCAAGCCAATGACATGATTTATTTTGATGAGGCCGTGTGCAATCCTCACCCTGAAATGTGGAAACTCCTTCCCATTCGAGTTATGATGTGGGGGGAAAAAAAGAACCGTGACCTTGATGATGTTGTATCTGCTGAACACGCCACCTGCGTTGCCTCCATCTCTGTGCTCCCTGATGGTGCTCTGCAACTAAGAGACAATAAAAACATGTTGTGTGTCATTTTCCCCACAATTCGACTTGATCATCAATGACACTAACAGACCTCCTCCTCCACCGACTGATACTCCTTGTCATCGCAGGCGAGGTCTATGAGGATGGTGCCTTGGTTGGCACAGTGGAAGGTGAGATATGGATTGGTACCTGGAGCGAAAGCCAAGAGAAAAAGTGCTTCAATTGCTCAGGTGAAACATTGAACAAATGGCAATACCACAAATCGGCCTTCGCACCTTGCTGACCACCCAGCAGCCTCTCGACGCCCTTGATAAGTTTGTGTCTGTGCCCGTAGGCATTGATTCCGATTTCCTTCAACTCCTCGTGACCCATGTCAACGAGGACATCCAAAGTGATCTAACATAACAAAAAAAGCCTTTTCAGCTCATCTTCTGTGTTCCAAAATTCATTTTTGTAAGCTGCTAATTTGTGATCGTATGATTGGGGTAGACAATCACATGTAATACATTTGAGATATTGTCTTTATTTCTCACCTGCTCTCTTTCAAATATGTCGCGCAAATGCTCCAGGCCCAGACTCTTCAGGAATTGACTGATATTCATGTCCAGCATTGTCACTAGTTGGGAAAAGAAAGAAAAGAAAAGAAGGTTTTGGCAAGCCACCCCCGGAAACAGATTAGTGAGGCCGATTGACTAATCTTACATTCCCCTTCCTTGCGGTCTGTGCCCGCAGCGCCATCTGCTACTCCCGAACTCCCAGCAGCCCCGCTGCTGGCAAGCTCATTGAGCGGCCCGGCCAGATTGTCTATGCTGCTGGCGGCTGATAAGCAGGACGGAGTGGAGGCTGGCGAGATGACCGAGGCGCTGACCACTGTGGCCTGTGGTTTAAAGCAGATTGGGAGAGCGTCCGGGGGCATGGCGTCCATAAGAAGGGCTCGGATGTCGTCAGCCTAAAGGTGCGACCACACAAAGGGTTCCAGTTAAAAGAGCAAAAATCCCATCACTGATAAAACGAGTTTAGATGAAGATGAGATGCATTCATCATCATCATGGGGCACAGAGTGTTGAAGCTTCTCTGAGGTTACCGTGGCCAGGTCCAGAGCTGTCTGACCCTCTTGGTTCTTCATGGTGGGATCGGCACCGTGAGCCAGCAGCAGGGCACAGAGCTGCGTGCGCCCTTTCTGGGCTGCCTCGTGCAGGGGTGTGAAAGCCCATTTGTCTGTGGCATTGACGCACGTGTTGTACTTGATGAGCAGGGCAGCGATGTCGACATGCTATCACAGAGGGAAGATGACACAAGGCACGTTTTTATTCAGAGAACTAAATGTTGCTTATTCAATTAAAACAAGGGGGCAGCAGTAGTTACCGAATGCTTTAAGGCACAGGTGTCGAAGTCAAGGCCCGCGGGCCAAATCCGGCCCGCCACATCATTTTTTTCGGCCCGCGAAAGCAAATCAAACTTGTTAAATTCCATGATGATTGCTAAAATCTGAGCCAAAATTTCATATTTTTGGATGTCAACCACAATAAAAGTCATTATTCTTGACTTCAGATTTGAAAACGTGTTATTCATTAATTTGCTCTGTGCTCTATATGTAATATTTGAAGGGATTTAAACATTCTAATGGGGTTCCCCAAATTCATAACGGCCCTCGAGAGGAAACCATAACTACAATGTGGCCCGCGGCAAAAAATGACTTTGACACCCCTGCTTTAAGGCAAGGGTGTCAAAGTCATTTTTTGCAGTGGGCCACATCGTAGTTAGTTTCGTCTTGGAGGCCGTGATGAATTTGGGGAAGCTGTGAGAATGTTTAATGCCCTCCACATATTATGTTGAGAGCGCACAACAAATTAATGAATAACTCGTTTTCAATTTGAAGCAAAAAATAATGACAGCAATTTTGGTTTACATTCGACAATTTGAAATTTTGGTTTGGACTTTAGCAAGCGTGGTGGAAGTTCACAGGTTTGATTTGCTTTTGTGGGCCGAGTAACATGATGTGGCGTGCCAGATTTGGCCCTCGGGCCTTGACTTTGACACCAATGCTTTATAAGCCCGGTGGGTTGAAACTCACGCCATAGGAAGCAGCATTGTGGAGCGGGATGAGACCTCCTTTGTCTTGAGCGTTGACGTCTGCCCCGTGTTCCAGCAGATACTCAGCGACTTCAAGGTTGTTGTAGCCAGCTACGAAGAACACAGGAATCAGTCGACAACTGTCACAAGCACAGCAACTCAATTAAACAGTCGCTATCAAGACAACTACATTGAGAAAGAAGAAAAGGGTGTGAGAGGTCAACAGTGTCCTAGCACACAACCCACAAAGATAGCACTGTCTTTTTGTGGACATTGCCGATTCCTATTTTGAGACAATCTGACAATCTGACCCAAGAGTGACAAAGCCAGAAAAGAGAAAAAGGCAGTTGGTAACCATTACCTGCAAGGTGGAGTGGTGTGGAGTTGCGGCCTTGAGTGTCTCTGCAGTTGATGTTCTCTGGGGAGCAAAGTTTCTGCACACGAGCCAGGCAACCTTTTTTGGCAGCGTCCAGCAGGGCAGCATCACCCCTCAGAAGGTCCTGGATGTCGGTGTCTCCATCCTTCACCATGTCGAGCGGCATGTTGCCATCACGGTTTTTCTTGGAGGGGTCTGCCCCATGCTGAATATAAAAGGGTTTGAAATTATACTTTCAAATCTCACAACAAATCCATCCTTGATTGATTGATCGGGGTCTCACTTTGAGGAGCAGTTTGCAGATCTCATATTTTCCCTTGGCTGCTGCCTCGTGGAGTGGGGTGAACTTCCAAAGGTCAGCGACATTGACCGAGGCTCCGTGTCTCACCAGCAGCTCGGCAACTTCATAGTGGCCATATGAGCAAGCATTGTGAAGAGGAACCAATCCGCTGGTGGGATAAGTACTACATGTAAATCTCTCTTCTCCAGAAAGATCGCCCCACCCCATTTGTGCCAAGTGTGGAAAAATCCAAAATGTAAGGCAACACACCCCTTGTCCTTGGCATGAACATCAGCTCCGTGGTGTAGCAGATACTCCACCACAGCCACTCGGTTGTAACCAGCAGCAAAATGAAGAGGAGTGGAATGGCGTCCCTCCAGATCCCGACAGTTAACATTTTGAGGCGTGCACAATTGCTGCCACGCAAAGAGAACATAACAACAATGAATACTGTCATGGATCTGAAAGCGATCGTTTGCAGCCGAGGACTAGCATATTATGAATAATAGGGCTGTGTGAGTGACAAGTCTGGCAAAAAGCTTCTATTTCAAAACAAGAATCATCAAGAATCTTATCCTGAAGACTCCAGTGGTCAAAGCTGAAATCAATAACTGATTACTACACTGGTCATCGGAAATACCGTTGCCAGTAGAACAGGTTTTAGAACTAAACAAACAAACAAACAAACAAACAAACAAACAAACAAAGAAGTTACTCACCTGCACAGTTTCCAGATCCCCTGCTTTGGCTGCCTCAAGAAATCTGTAGTCCACATCAGAGTTTCGTGTGGGAACATTTTCTGGAAGAAAATAAAAACAAGCACAAAAAAATCATGTTGTTCTTTTAAGTTGGATTTAAAGTTGAATTTTTAAAGAATTTTCTTTTCCTTAAAATTCAAGGTCTTTTTTTGTCGTACCAACGGTCATTTCCATATGACATCGAAAATATCCAACCCCAGAGGTCCCGGCTTGACGCAGCAAGGAACAGGCATGATTAAAATGAAGATGAGGGGGAAATACTGAGTGACGGTTATTCAAGGGCTCAATGTGTGCAAAAAAATGTGAGGCATCAAATGTGCGACGTGAATGCAGCAGGATAAAAATGCAAGAAGTTTGAGTTTTGCATGATACTAACAAGATCTTATAATTGCAAAAAATATTTAAGTGTGAAACTTGCAGGCAGGAGGTGATGATAATAATGTGACTAATTCAGGTATGGCAGTTAAATAAATAATGAAATGTACTTTTTCCCCCATTTCTACAGAAAATAAGCGTGATTATTAGTTTTTCCATTATTTTCCAGCCATGAACACCAGAATGTGATTACCATTGAGAATCTGTTGTACAGCTTCATTTCCCATCTGGGCAGCAGTAAAACCTTGCAGTGACACAATAGATGGGTCGGCTCCATAGCTTAGCAGCAGTTTGCAGGTTTGTATATGACCAGCCAGAGCAGCCCGGTGCAGAGCAGTCTGTCCGAGAGTGTCCACAGCATTCACCTAAAGTCACACAAGTTAAAGGGAGAGCGGCAGTGTGAATCATGTTTTTCAACCGCCAGTCAGGCAAACGTGTCAAAGTTAAGGCCCGGGGGGGGCAAATATGGTCCGCCACATCATTTTATTCGGCCCGCGAAGGCAAATTAAGTCGGCCCGGTAGCCAAGTGGTTAGCACACCGGCTTCACAGTGCAGAGGTCGCCGGTTCGCGTCCCGGTCCGGCCTCCCTGTGTGGAGTTTGCATGTTCTCCCCGGACCCGCGTGGGTTTTCTCCGGGTCCTCCGGTTTCCTCCCACACTCCAAAAACATGCATGGCAGGCGGATTGACCACTTCAAATTGTCCCTAGGTGTGAGTGTGAGAGTGACTGTTGTATGTCTTTGTGTGCCCTGCGATTGGCTGGCAACCAATTCAGGGTGTCCCCCCGCCTCGTGCCCGAAGACGTGCCCCGCGACCCTAATGAGGAATAAGCGGTACGGAAAATGAGATGAGATGAGAAACCACAATAAGTCATTATTCTTCACTTCAGATTTGAAAACTAGTTATTCGTTAATTTATTGTGCGTTCGGCATGTAATATATGGAGGAGATGAAACATTCTAATGTTTCCCCAAATTCACAATTTGACAAGAGAAAACCGCAACTACAATGTGGCCCACGGCAAAAAATGAGTTTGACACCGCTGTTGTAAGGTGACAGCAAATATTTTCGAGCAAATCAAAAACACTCACCTTTGCTCCATGTTTCTGCAGCACCTCCAGAATGTCATTGTGAGCTCTCTCAGCAGCAACATGCAGAGGCGTCATGAAGCTGTAACACACAAAAGAACAATGAACCCTTTTGCATTTCAAACTGAGAGGACTGTGGTTTTAATCAATAATTATAAATTAAAATGTGAAGGGCTGAAACAAATTGTGCACTTACTCTTTGTTCTTCTCGTTAATGTTGGCACCTTTACGTAGCAGCAACTCAGTCACTTGCTTCCTTTTTGGGTGGGGGGAAGCCACTGCACAATGCTTCAAATGAAAAAGGAGTACACAGGCCACATGTTTATTAAAAAAAAGAACAACATAAAAAAACTGCAGGCTTGTGCCCTCTTATCGTGATCATTCAAAATAATTTTTTTGAGAATTAATAAAACTTTAAAGGACAACCGACGTCTCCGGACAAGTTGTGTCCATAATTTGTAAAATGGCTTCAAATGACTTCTACGGAGCGTATTTTACAAAGATTCCACCGCATATAGCTATATTTTACGTTTTAAGACTCGCGCTGAATATTCCGGAAGTTTTGTTTTTGAGTTGGTGACGAGTCTTCACCCTACGTCACTGAAAGAACGCCCCTCAGCGAGAAAGGACATACCTTGCATCACCTCAATGCATTTTACAATACTTTGTTCTGAAAACTTCGTGTTGATGGTGAAATTAGAACATAAATAACGCCATGGTGAATCCTTGTTTGTGGCACCGAGCATCTATTTGATATTCACTGACAAAAAATTTAAGGAATTAATCAGCCCGTTTCAACTGAGCTTTCCACGGAGCTTTGTCACCCTCTTCTGCCTCTTTTCGGCTGACACACATTCGATGCTATATTTCCCCCCTCAAAATGAGGCGGAAGGACTTCTTTAATCGATTGCAAACATGTATGCTTTCTTCTTCAGAACTATTTGAATCATTTTAATAACTGGATGAGTAACAAGAAAGCATATTCTCCGAATCTGAAGCCATTGTTTTGATTCTCCAGCAAGGCAAGATGTCTTACCGTCACACCATAAACATGGGCGCGGGACCTTCTGAAACTGGACTAAAAATATCATACTGTGTGTTTTGGGTATTATAGATGCTATAAAACGTTTTTCTGATGTCAGTTGGGAAACAAAAAAGTGACGTCGGTTGTCCTTTAAAAGGTAAATGTAGAGTATCCACTGTAAATCACAAGTTCTAAGTTCTATGCCCCAATGTAATATTTAAGTGTCATAGTTCTAACCAGAGCTGTCTCATTGGTTTGAGGATGTTTGAAGCTGATGACTTCCAAAGCCAGTGTCTTCTTCACTTTGGCCACGTCTGCCTCTCGAGCTGCCTGGAGCAATGAATGGCCTTTGAACTCATCTATACAGAATGAAAAGACCAAATGAAAGGAGCCAATAGAACAGATCGCTTTGGTGATGAGAGTCTGACAACAAGGTATTTTTATGATATCAGTCATTACTGCGTAGGCGGACTCACAAGTTAGCCTCTCTTTCAACTCTGGAGTGGGAGCCATGTCCACAGCACTCTTGCTGTGACAGTTGAGGAGGGTCGGGTCAGCCCCATGGCTCAGCAACAAGGAGCAAACTTCGACACGGTTCTTAGATGCTGCTTCGTGGAGGGGAGTGAACTGCCACAGGTCCATAGCGTTGACACAAGCACCGTGCTGCAGGAGGAAAACACAAGCACATGGGAAAAATTGTCTCGTGCACTGTGGTTTGTCATTAGAAATTGTAAATACTGTACATGTATGTCAATTAACTTCAACTTACTTTAAGCAGGAGCTCAGTAACCTCAAAATGACCATACGAACAAGCATTGTGAAGAGGAACCAGGCCACTGAAGTGACATAGTTAACATAGTAGGGTTAGGTTAGACTGTGTAATGTTGTTCGCTTTCAAGTGTACAAGTGTTTCATTATAGCGCTCACCCCTTGTCCTTAGCGTGAACATCAGCACCATGCTGAAGCAGAAGCTGAACAATACGGACTCTGTTGTAGCCAGCAGCCAAGTGGAGAGGAGTTGACTGTATTAAAAAAAATCTTATTAAAAGTCACAGCAAACGAGGCCGGCAGTTGGTCTGCCTTCGATGGCCATTGGAGCAAGCGGCTGATTAGAGCCAGGGCCGATGCGATTCGGCTGGCTGTGAAAGGTGAGCTGCAGATCAAAGTGTATGTGATGGCGTCAACTCGATGCCGGTGCAAACAAAAACAATGTCCAAATTAATATACTGTCAGAGGTGAGAACCAACAATGCTGACTTTATTTGATTACATCTACATGACCTGTTCTTCAGTGCAAATCTGAAAATGTGTTCAACAAGGGAGCTATTTTTCGATATTACAGTTGAGGTAAATCAGCTACTTCCATTGGATTATCCAGAACCGCGAATAAAATGTGTATACTTTATGAACAACTTCAATACCCATGGCTTTAATCCATCTCAAGCATTGAATAAACAATCCATTGGCCAGTTGTGATCTGCATGATAAATTGCTATCAAATGTAGCCGCGAGGGCATGCGACAATGCCGTAAAATGCATTAAGGAAGCTCAATCTTAAATACTAAACCAAAATCCATTTCAGCCAGGAAAAAAAATGTGAGCAAAAGCAAGGTTTTAAATCAAGTGCCATTGTTATCTTTATTGTGTCTACCGTAACAAGAAGCTTGCAATTAAATACTCATTTTCAACACAATTACCATGCAGGGATATTTGGAGTGGCGAAGGAAGAAAAGGAACAATTCAAATAGTCATTCCCAATTTAATTTACAAGCAGGAAGATTTTGTCGAGGAAATATTCAAACTGCAACTGCTCGGTGACAGAATTTGCTGTGTCATTGCATTGTTGCTCAGTGTGAGATGACATTGAGGAAAGTAAATGGGCTTGAGAAACATGTAAAAGTCATGCCTGATTACCAATCGGTTCATTTGGGGTGTGAAGCGGACACATTTCATTGACATAATTGCTTGACACATGGCAAAGAGGAGCGAGACTTTGGGCATGCACGGGCAACTGTCAGATATCATGTTAATAATAATAATAATAATAAACAGCCAGCTCAGATATTGTGTGGAGGCTGGGTGAATGATGGTGTGGGTGAGTGAACAGAGAAGACAGACGCTGAAGAAAGCAGGCAGTGAAACAAAATGAGCTCCTCTGCAAATTCAAAAAACATGGAGTCTTCACCACTGGCACATTATCCAAACATGCCACACGCACACACACACATACAGACGAGCATCAGGGTGTGATGCATGAGTGACCCACACACCCATGATGTGCAATTAATTGAGTGACAGCCAGCTTATTGGTCAAATAAAACAATGGATTAAAAAGGGGCGGGGGGGAAATAAGACCACAACAGTGCATCAATCAAGTGGCTGTTATCAAGGTCAACTTACCAGCATTTTTTGAGATGTTGACTGATCGACAAATGTTGCCAGAGTCACACAGAGAACAAAATGAAAAAAAAAATTACAAAACAGCAGCATTGGGTCATAGATCAATCTCGTATTCTCCCCCCGAAGAAAAGAAAATAAGGCCTATTTCATTAATCACTGTTTTATCTGTCAAACATGCAATAAAATTTAGGTTAAACAGGTTAAGGGGTATGAGAGCCCCCAACCCCCAGAGTTTTCAGCATCCAAGCGGTATGTCTTCCGGAAAAAAAAAATCCAAGATGTCTGGTTCATGTTGGCATCAGGAAAAGCTACAGCATTGAAAAATAATAAATGAATGAAACATGCTCACGCCGATCCAGTTTACTGGTCGCTTTTTGTGACTGTTCAGAAGAATGGAAATATTAGTGGGGGTTTAATAAGAAAAAAAAAGCGCTCTGCTGGTGGAAATTTCAGTTGGTGGGGCTCTTGCACTAGACTACAAGCAAAGAGAATGAAAATTTCATCCAGTGGCCTAGATATGGTCATCGTGGAGAAAGTGCCGATCGATCCAGAGAACCACTCACATAAAGAACTGTGAAATTCAAGTTCAGAAACGTGAACACAAACGGAATGTCCAAATAACACACAGGAGAAGATGAATGAAGCATCTGAGAGGAATCGCAGATGTTGCAAAATAAGAAAAAAGTGAGTGTTTTAAGTGAGAGGGGTACAACACGGCTATTAAAAAAAACAAAAACGCTAATCCTGTTACATGCCGTTACTAGGCATACATTTACAAAACAGAAAACAACAGTCCGCGACTCATTATAACAACGGTTTCATATCTCTATGTGGTTATTTGATGCGGTAATATTTGAATTACCTTGCGACCATCACTGGCATGACAGTTAACATTCAGTGGAGTCAGGAGAGCCATCAGCTTCTCTTCATTTCCACTCCTGGAAAGAAAAGTACATACAATAGTTGATTAAATCTAACATTCATATTACAGTTCAAAGACAATATCATGTTGCAGAAGCTAACCCTCTTAACTCTAATTACAAGTAGATATACTGTGTGTAGAATTATTAGGAGATTAAGTATGTTGACCACATCATCGTTTTATACAAGTTTTCCTACCCCAAGCTGTATAGGCTTGAACGTCTACTACCAATGAAGTATATCAGCTAATGTGCATTTGTGTAATGAGAATGGGTGTCATCTAATGACATCAACACCCGATATTACACACGTATGAGTAAACTTCCTTTTCTTTGGCAAAATAGGTCAGAATTGATTTGACGGACTCTGAAATGTCTAAAATTGTGAGATGTCTTGCAGAGGGATGCAGCAGCCTTGAAATTGCCAACCTTTTGAGATGGAATCACAGAAGAATGAAGCGTTTTACGGCAAATTGCCAACATGGTTGCAAGAAGCGCGTTGGAAAAAGATGGTGCAGAGTAACTTCCCATGAATTGAGGAAAATCAATAGAGAAACTGCCAAGATGCCATTTGCCACGAGAAAAGATGAAAAAATAATGGCATAGCCCCATTGTTCACCTGATCGGAACCCCATAGAAAACCCGTGGTCACTCATGAAATGTGAGATCTATAAGGAGGGAAATCAGTACACTTTTCAGACCAGTGTTTAGGAGTCTGTGGTTGCTGCTGCACGCAATGTTGATGGTCACGAAGCGGACAGAATCCATGGATGGAAGGCTTTTGGGTGTTCTTGTAAAGAAAAGTGGCTATATTGGTCACTGATTTGTTTTTGGTGCTTTTGAATGTCAGAAATGGTTATTTGTAAATTTTGAGTTGCTATATTGGTTTGCCTGGCAAAAATAAACAAGTGAGATGGGGATATACTTAGAGTGGGGCCTTGGCTTACGAACTTAATTGGTTCCCAGACAGAGTGTGTAAGGCGAAAAGTGTGTATCCTAAAAATTAATTTCCCATAGGAAACCATTGAAATGAGAATAATCCATTCCTAGGTCTCCATAAAATGTAATTTTTAACTAAATACGCCTTAAAACTTCACAAAACATACCTTATTCTATGTACAATAAATGTGCTATTGTATTGTAATGAAAGAAATACACTGCACTGCATAATAGTCACTTTATTT
This sequence comes from Hippocampus bargibanti, assembly GCF_051943395.1. Classification (NCBI taxonomy): domain Eukaryota; kingdom Metazoa; phylum Chordata; class Actinopteri; order Syngnathiformes; family Syngnathidae; genus Hippocampus; species Hippocampus bargibanti. Next base: position 22,781,515 of record NC_142737.1, read on the forward strand.
ACATTTGTGATGGTCATTGATGGCTCCTAATTTACACCTGTTGCTTTCTAACTTGTAAGATCTTACGAAACTGAGGCATCACATCATCTTTCATCATGTTGATGATTCTCATAGCCACATCACAAATTCTTCCATGCTGCTTTCAAGGATCGAAGGGTAACATCATGCCAAGCCTTTTCTATCAGCTGAACACAATGATACTGTCATGTTCCGAGCTTGACAGGGATAGCTGACTCGTCGGAACGTTAATAAAAGGGGTTGGATGCCTAAGCAGGCGGCAGAGACGTAGGTGCTGGCCGAGATTTTATTACAACAAAAGGCGCGAGTCCGATGATTCTACGGACCCGGAATGACGCGACAAAAGAATTAAGAATTAAAAGAAGTATTTGTTTTTTATTAATTTGCCCAATAATTCTGCACAGCAATAGTTACCTACACACATATATGCTCCTAAGACAGCTAAAACTAAAAAAAGCACAACTCCAACGTACAAAAATATTCATTTTTGATATTTATGAGTCTTTTGGGTTGATTGAGAATATAGTCATTGTTCAATAATAAAATTACTCCTCAAAAATACAACTTGCCTAATTATTCTGCACAGTGTATGTTGTAGGCCTGTCACAGCACTTACTATGTTGACTTTTCATTCGATGACTAAAATAGACACAATATTTTGTACACACTCAACAAATAGTTATTTATATGGTATTTATGTGGTTTATTTCCATACATTATAAGCCGTGAGTCACTCCAATTCATTCCCTCATGTCACTCACTCACCTGCTCTGTGAATTGGCTCGCGCACAGACACAGTACGGGTGAAACGAAGAGAGATTTGCAATTGCAAAAAATGTCTTAAATATTTACTTAACACTGGCATTCCAACAACGTACACACATGCTTTTTTTTAAATTAACGTATCCGATTGCTTCCACTCCGAAGAGGTGAGCACTATGTGACTGGAGCCAACCACCGAACATTGACGTGACCAAGAATCTTTGGAAATATCCATTGCAAAAACAATTAAGGGATATTAGGAGTTCGCTTTTAATGATTGTCTTGACAAAACCTGTAATAGTTGGGAGCTGTGTCACTTTATCAGTGGCATTAAAAAATGTTTACTGTGAATTTAAAAAAAATGTGACAGACCAACATACTGTGTGTGCAACTTTCAAACATTTCAAAAATGAAGTGGAGGAGACTCACCTTGCTGCTTCTAGGAGTTCATCTTTCTTGTATTCACCTATTTATCAATACAGTGTAGGTATAGGTAAAGTCATTGAAATAACATTTCCAATTTTTAAACTGTGTCAAAATGCTACACCGTTTTTAAAATATAGGAACTGACCGGTGAGCACTGCCTTGGCAGACGGGTCAGCCAGATCCAGCGCAGATTTTCCATCAGTGTTACGGATGTTTGGATCAGCTCCATGCTGAAGCAAGACTGCATTTACATGAGAAAAAAGATCTTTCAACTGTGGCAGCAGTTAGTTTTGACTTATTTTTATAACCAACCGTAGAAACCATGCTCACAATTTTCCATATGCATACAGTGGGAAATTCAAAAATAGAACCAGAGCGTAAAGTTTACCTATGCACACATCAATCTTCCCTTTAATGGCTGCCTCATGCAGAGGAGTGTAATTCCAGTTATCTCTGGCGTTGGGGTCTGCACCCTGACACAAGAGAAGACCCACAACTTCAGCGTGGCCAAAGGAGCAGGCATTGTGCAAGGGGATCAGTCCTCCATCATCTCTGGCATGGACGTTAGCGCCTGTCTGTAGGAGATGCTCCACCACATCTTTTCGACCAAAACCTGAGGTCATATTTGTTTAGATCGCAGTTAATCACAAACAGTCTCTCAAGGCTTCACATGCCCACATTTGACAAATACATTGTAGATTTGTATGTACATGTATTAATTTGTATGTACATGTATTAACGTCCCCTGATCTTAACCCACAGGAGGCCAAGGATAAACTAAAAACAAACAAAAAACACGAGGGGGTGGGGGGGTTGAGAGGCGGCGCAGTTGTGAGAACCCCCTTGCAGAATGGACAGTCTTAATGGATGCCGAGTGGGCAATATTTGGCACAACAACGGAGGATCGTTTTTAAATGATGTTACTTGGTTAATGATTGGTGCATATCCATATTCAACAATTTATCTATATGATCGAATCGATCGGCGAAAACGGAATTACTTTTGTTAAAACTATATTAACTTAAAGTCCACGACGCTGTAGTAGAATCATAGCGTGTGGGGCAGTGTGTTGTCAATTTGACACAGATCGCTATGTTGTCAAATAGAAACAGAACGAAACAGAAGTAATCTTGCCGCCTCCTGTGATTCGTAGGTTAACAAAGCTACATTCTGTCACTCAACTAAATGACAACATGTCGGAATGGACACCAATATCGACGGAGCATTCCAATTTAGCGGATATGATGATGGAGCAAGGCAAATACAGTTAGTAGTTCGATATCTTAACCTAGCTTAGCGACACATACCCGCAGCAAAATGCAGAGGAGTCGATTTTCGGCCAGCCATGTCTTTTGCGTTGACGTTGGCCGAATCGACAAGACGTTTCACTCTCGACACATCTCCGTTGCGACAGGCTTCGAACAATTCCCGAAAGGCTCCGCCAATTCCGCTGATAACGTTGGTGGGGCTTGTGGCTCCGGAGCCGGGGCTTGAGATTCCGCTGCCTCCAGACGTGGTCGTGCTTGAGCTCACGCTGCTCGCCAGGACCGCGGCAGGCTGGTCCGGAGAGGCCGGGGCGCCTTCAATCCCTTCACTGCATTCGCGCTCAGTTTCATGCGGCGAGAAGATCGCTGCCATCGGCACAGCCGTCGAGTGAGCACCCGAAATTGAGCTGTTCCTCGGCGGAGATTGTAAACTGTTTTGTTGCTGCTGCGCTGCTGAGCGACGAGACACCGCCATTACAGCAGCTCGCAAGCAACAATAACCCCTGCTCCGCCTTTCCGGTCAAGGTGGACGTGCTTCCGGCTTGGTAGGCAATTGGTCGCCTGCTCGCAAGGGCAATCATTGGACTTTTCTGACCTGTAATGTGACCGTGTCCAGTCCAGGACTGACGCATCATATTCGCATATATTTAATTGAATGTACTCTATTACGATTAGAGCGTGTATGTCAAGCAAGTATGGACATCTAAGTACAGTACCGGAGTTCGCTCGCACTGAGGTAGAGAGATGAGAATTTAAGTTGATTTTGCTGGTCTGTCATTCACCTGCGACTCCACCAGCTGTCAGTTATCGCCAGACATTCATTTCAAATCGAACAAAAAGTCTCGTTGTCAGCAGGTCACTCCCGTGAGTGCGTCCAGTGCGGTTCCGTCAGTGCAAAATTACAGTCCACCACCATATCTTAGGATAGTGAGGAAAAATAGTGGATCGGTACTTGAGGGCATCCCAGTAAATGTAATTTATCCCTTTTTATTTGCCCACGGCTAGCCCCCATTCATCTAAATTTTAACCACACCTCCACAATGTGGGAATAAAAGGTCAAACTCATTCAAAGGACATTTTCACATGAAAGGTCAATTTTGGAGACCCATCAGAAAAAACAACTCTGGCTTGTAAAACAAAAAACTTCTATTTTAATAATAATAATAATTTTTAGATATAATGTACATTCTCATCCCCACCACTTCACATTCGACTGCAAAATGCTCCAGAGAGAGTTGGAGAGCTCCGCTTGAAGGCCCCCAACAGTACCACATCATCTGCAAAAAGCAGAAATGCTATACTGAGGCCACCAAAACGGAACCCTTCAACGCTTCGGCTGTGCCTAGAAATTCTGTCCATGAAGGTAATGAACAGATTCGGTGACAAAGGGCAGCCTTGGTGGAGCCCAACCCTCACTGGAAACGATTCCGACTTACCGCCAGCAAATCAGACTCCGACATCAGTCGTATAGGGACCAAACGGCCCGTATCAGGCGCTCCTGTACCCCATACGCCTGAAGCACCCTCCACAGAACTCCACGAGGGACACAGTCAAACGCTTTCTCCAAGTCCACAAAGCACATGTAGACTGGTTTGGCGAATTCCCATGCACCCTCGAGGACCGCGCTACGGGTGTAGAGCTGGTCCACTGTTCCACGGCCGGGACGAAAACCACAATGCTCCTCCTCAATCTAAGGCTCGACGTCCCGACGGACCTGCCCCTCTAGACCCCTTGAATAGACCTTTCCAGGGAGGCTGAGGAGTGTGATCCCTCTGGAGTTGGAACACACCCTCCGGTCCCCCTTTTTAAAAAGGAAGACCACCACCCCGGTCTGCCAATCCAGAGGCACTCTCCCCGATGATCACGCGATGTTGCAGAGGCGTGTCAGTCAAGACAGCCCCACAACATCCATAGCCTTTAGGTACTCCGGGCGGATGTCATCCACCCCGGAGCCTTGCCACCGAGGAGCTTTTTAACCACATCGGTGACTCAACCACAGAGATTGGAGAGCCCATCTCAGAGTCCCCAGACACTGCTTCCTCCAAGGAAAGCGTGTTGGTGGAGTTGAGGAGGTCTTCGAAGTACTCTGCCCACCGGTTCACGACGTCCCGAGTCGAGGTCAGCAGCACCCCATCGTCACTGTACATAGTGTTAGTGGTACACTGCTTTCCCCTCCTGAGTTGTTGGATGGTGGACCAGAATTTCCTCGTTGTAGTCGGGAAGTCGACTTCCATGGCCTCACTGAACTCTTCCCATGCCAGTTTTTGCCTCGGCGACCACCGAGGCTGCATTCCGCTTGGCTAATCGATACCTGTCAGCTGTCTCAGGGGTCCTACAGGCCATATAGGCCTGGTAGGACTCCTTCTTCAGCTTGACGGCATCCCTTACGACTGATGTCCACCAGCGAGTACGGGGGTTGCACCAACCACCTTACGGGCCAACTTCGATTGGCCGCCTCAGCAAGGGAGGTACGGAACATGGTTCATTCGGACTCAACGTCCCCCAAAAGAACTTTCTTTTCCCCACCTATTTTGTGTCAAAATCCCAATGGTTTATATTTCTCCCGACAACTAAATGCTACTCAGACACCGGAAAAAAGAGGAACTAGTAATGGGAATTGCGGGTTCTTTTGGCTCGGCTCAATAAAAATATCCGGCTCTTTTGGCTCCCAAATATCTCCTCAGTTTTTTTTTGTTTTTTTTGCTTAAATTAAGTAACTACCAAAGATCATGTAAAATTATGTGAAAAACAAATTACTCATGTAAAAATAATACAGTATACAGTGAAACCTCGGTTTACGAACGTTTCAGTTTACGAACGTTAAATTTATGAAAATTTTACCTTGGCATCCATCCGAACTATTTTTCGGGATACACACGGAGCTGCCACAATGAGTGATGTGTCGTTTGCGAACGAGCCCGTTCTCCTAAAAGAAAATGGAAGCCGGCTTTTTTCGGTCCTCTATTCCCCGACCCCAGTCGTCGTTAAAGCCACGTATAGGGTGGACTTCTATCTCATGGCTCATCACATTCTGCAAATGTGATGACTTTATACGCATGACATTATCCAGTACAATACAGTAAACCTCATGCCAGACCATCTGCAAAGGTTTCCTTTTCCTCAAATAAGATTTTAAATCCTGTTGATGTAATTTGCTTCCGCAATGCAATACACTGCATGTTACATATCTGGTGTCCTAAAATTTCAAGGTTGAAAACGGATTCAAAATAATTTTCCATACATTTCTTTCGCGAGTTTGCTTTGACATCACAAAGTTGTGCATTATTTATTGAAGTCATATTTAATAAAATGATATTGGCCATCCCTATTCCCCATGATAGTCATGTTGTACACTAGGTCTGAACAATTACCGTATTTTCTGGTGTATAAGGAACACCGGAGTATAAGGCCAATGAATGGTGTATTTTCAAACTTTTTCCATGTATAGGCGACACCACATTATAAAGCACTACAGTAGAGGCAGGGGCTATGTTATGCACCTATTAGACAGTTCTGCGCTAAAGGGAATGTCAACAAAACAGTCAGATTTTGCTATAATTTTCATTTGTTAATGTCTAATAAAAAATAGAAATTGCAGAATAGTACATATTATGTGTGGGATTTTCTCAATTTTTATGAGTTGAAATATTCCAAGGTTTTAATCAGACTTTATCACAATACATAATTTTCTGATATTACCAATCTTCTTTCTTTAACACGTTTATTTTCCTTTGAGGTTTTTGTGGAATATTTTGGCCCTTCAAATTTTTTTGAAATAAAGGAATTTAGTTATTCTTCAGGCACTAAAACAAGCAAAAAACAGCAAACTTTCCATTTTTAATCATTATCCCCAAAACGGAAAAGTATGGCGAAGTCGAGAAAAAAATCCACCAGTTTTATATATCCCAGCATGGACCGTGTACCACTTCTGCAGGGGTAAATGGAGTTGGTGGCTGCTGACAGGAGTTGCGAGACCTCTTGTAGCTCAATATTACTTCACATATTCTGATGTACTCGTATCAATTGTCAGACAATTTTAGTTCATGCATTTACTGACTTTTATACTCCAACAGTTTGACATTCAAAATGTGCCGTTTGTACTGGAATTGGCCAGCACGATTCACGTTCCAGCACCGTGCAAATATGCACACAAACTGGCTTACTGCTCAGCCCTGTACCTTGATTCAGAACCGTTCATCCGGTTGTGGATTGGTCTTGGTCTTGTTCACGAATGAGGGTGTGAGGGAGCGAGAGGTCGACAGGCGGATTGGTGCGGCATTGTCATGATCTGGTTGGCGACCAACGGGGGGCGCTGTCGGCCCCGCCTGCACCTGCACAGGTGCTGGTCGTCCCGATCAGATTGGCGACCAACGGGTAGCAACGTCAGCCCTGCCTGCAGCCTCGCAGGTGCTGGTCGTAATCACTGACACTTAAAAAGACACCCGGCACGACCATCCGGTGTCGGTTCATTGTTTGCTGCATGTTTGTTGCATGCATTGTGTATGCTGTGCATGTGTTTGTTTAACCTTGGCGGACTTTTACTTTTGGTCTTCTTTTGATACTTTGTATTTTTTCTGTTCAGATGATTTTGATGTTTTACATTTTGTTCCTGCTGACGTGACGAATTGAGTCTCATCCACGACGAGCCGTGCAACGTCCGCATCAACGTCAGTCCGAGACCCCACTCACCGCTGGATCCCGGAGCGGCTCAGGACTGGTCTCGTTTCACCGGTGCCGGGCAGTTCACGCCCACGTCGGCGTCCGGCCGAGACCTGGTCCCATACGGCCGTACGGGGTGCCATTCTGCGCCTGGCAGTTCAACGTCCACGTTGAGCCATGCGCCGTCGCGTGAACGTGCGAGAGGGATCACACTCACGCCCACGACGATCCGTGCCGCGTCTTCGTCCACCCAAGGCTGAGTCCCGTTCCCATCAGGCCGCCGCCCGTCGTATGCTGGAGAGGCAGCGGTTGCCGTCTCCACCATTGTTCCCTGGCGAGTGGACCTTTTGGAAGACTGTTGGGACTTCTGGAAGCAGCCCCTTGAAGGGGAGGGGGGTACTGTCATGATGTGGTTGGCGACCAACGGGGGGCGCTGTCGGCCCCGCCTGCACCTGCACAGGTGCTGGTCGTCCCGATCAGATTGGCGACCAACGGGTAGCAACGTCAGCCCTGCCTGCAGCCTCGCAGGTGCTGGTCGTTTTAATCACTGACACTTAAAAGGACACCCGGCACGACCATCCGGTGTCGGTTCATTGTTTGCTGCATGTTTGTTGCATGCATTGTGTATGCTGTGCATGTGTTTGTTTAACCTTGGCGGACTTTTACTTTTGGTCTTCTTTTGATACTTTGTATTTTTTCTGTTCAGATGATTTTGATGTTTTACATTTTGTTCCTGCTGACCTTTAATTTAATACAATTTGTCAAACAACCTCCTGCTCCCTCCTGCCTGCTTTTTGGGATCCGCACCCGCCATCACCACCTTGCAAACCGTGACAGGCATCTGCTGTGATGCGGACTTTGTACCGATCTGTCGTGGTGAAGAAGGAGCTGAGCCAAAAAGCAAAGCCCTCAATATACGGGTCGATCTACATCCCAACCCTCATCTATGCTCACAAGCTATGGGTTGTGACTGAAAGAACGAGATCCCTGATACAAGTGGCCGAAATGAGCTTTCTCCGTAGGGTGTCCGGGCTCTCCCTTAGAGATAGGATGAGAAGCTCGGTCATCCGGGAGGGGCTCAGAGTGGAGCCGCTTCTCCTCCACATAGCGAGGAGCCAGATGGGGTGGCTTGGGCATCTGATTAGGATGCCCCCTGGACGCCTCCCTGGTGAGGTGTTCCGAGCATGCCCATGTGGCAGGAGACCCCGGGGACGACCCAGGAAACGCTGGAGAGACTATGTCTCCCAGCTGGCCTGGGAACGCCTTGGGATCCGCCAGGACGAGCTAGAAAAAAAGTGGCTGGGGAGAGGGAAGTCTGAGCTTCCCTACTGAAGCTGCTGCCACCGCGACCCGACCCCGGATAAGTGGCAGAAGATGGATGGATGGCAGTAATTTCTCTTTGTACATGCGCATATTTAGTTCCCGTATTTCTATTTGTGTCGCCGTGTGTGCTTTTTGCAATTTATCGGATTTATTTCATATATTTATTTATGTATGTTATTGTAGTTATATTTTCTGGTTTATGAGTGCTGATTTATCTGGCGGAATATAAACCACGTGTTTAAATCAACGTCACCAAAAAGGCGGGGAAAGTGTTGTGTGAATGTGTGTGTGTATGCGCGTGTAGGTAATTTTTTTTGATGTTTGGAAGAGAATTATTTGTGTTGTATTTTATGTTAAATATGAACAAGAATGCATTGTCAACTTCAGATTTAAAGTATTTTATTGAAATAAATGTTCAAAAAATAACCAAAACACCATGTTTGCCTCAGGATAATTATATTTTACATTCATTTGTGTGACCAGTAGTAACTAAAAACTGCTACTAAGTAAGTCATGATAATTTCATAATAGTGAGCGAGTAGAAATGACAGATTTTTGGGTAAATAGAGTAGTCTTACATGTCACTGGTTCTAAAACCGTCCTTTATCTGTACTACTTTCTGTGAATTTTTGTGAAATTTTAGAGTATACCCACTTCTCAAGGGATCACTACACCACTGGTTACCATTGTCTATCCCTTTTAATAATTGGACCAGGAACATACTTTCTTGAGTTGTGGCCGCCAGTGCCATATACTCATCTTCACTGGTTGATAACACCACAGTTAGCTGTTTTCTACTCTTCCGCGATAGAGCTGGACCTTCCTTAGTGAGGCTAAAACAATATCTGGTTGTGCTCCTTCTGTCATTTATATCGGCAGTCCAATCATCATCACTATATCCCTTTAGTTTTAAATTTTCTTCACATTTTCAGAAATGAAGTTCTTGATCTGTAGTACCCTTTGTCACATCCGGATTGGCGTCAGGTGCACGCCCCTCCCCTCCCTGCTCACTCACCTGATTCCATTCCCATTGATTGTGCCTTCTGGCTATGAAAGCCAGCAATAAATACCCACCCCCCCTCATTGAAAGCCAGCTGTTTCCGCTTGGTTCTCGCCGGTGTATTCTACTATCCCATGTTCCTGTCACCCGCAGTACGCAGGTCGGTCCTGCTCGGCTGTCGTGCCTTCCCGTTCAGTTGCCTTTCCATTTATTTTTTTTCCCTGCGTGTCTAAGTAAAACCCTTTCTGAACTATATTGTCTCCATCGAGTATTTTGGATCCAGCTTCCTTCTTTTTTCATCCGTCGAGATCTGTTGCCACTCCTCGGGCGGACGTGACATAATACACCGGCCAACTGGATCCCGCCGATGGAGACAAGTTCTTATCCAACTTAACCCATCAGGCGGAGCGTTAGGGCCAGCTGGCACAAGCTGTCGCGTAGATCCGCCATACCGTGTCTTTGCTGGCTCAACGCCTACAGGGGGCTGAGACACGCCTCGCTACCCTGACACCCCCCGTGAGTAGTCGCGAGCTCTCCCTACCGCCCTTCACGCTATGCAGGCGAGCCCGGGCGCTGTGCTCAATTCCTGATGCAGTGCTCGCTGGTTTTAAATGAGGCTAAGGTCGCCTTCATTACCAGCCTGCCCACGGGCCAGGCCGAGTCCTGGGTGTTGGCTGTCCGGGAGTCCCAGGCCGGACTATGTTGATCCTACCCGGACTTCGTGGCCGAGGTTCGCCAGGTGTTCCACCATCCGGTCACAGTGTGCGAGGCAGAGGGACTCCTCCTAGACTGCACACAAGGAACGCGTTCGGCCGCTGAGTAGTCCATTGCCTTCCGCATCCTGGCTGCCCGAAGCGGCTACAACGATCGGGCGCTGAGAGGAGTGTTTCGTCGCAGACTGAGCGCCGCTCTCAAGGACGAGTTCAACACCCACGATGCTGATCGATGTAGCCATCTGCTTGGACTATTGTCTCCGGGAAAGGCAGCGGGAGCAAGGCGCCCAGCGGACCAGCGAACCCAGAAGCAAGCAGCAGACGACCACACCCGGTGCCAACTAGCAGGCTCGACGACAGGCGGGGCCCCCCCGAGCCGATGCAAATAGGGAACGGGAGCGTTCACGCCAACCCAGGGGGACGTCGTACACAAGGCCCTCCGCCAAAGACCTCCGGTACCTGTAAGTCCCCATTTAATCGGCAACCGCGGCACTCGTCGGAAGCGTCGAGAGTAGCACCCGTCAAGCGTTTGGAGTTGGACGGCGAATTGGTGAGAGTTGGACGGTCCCGTGGCAGCTCGCCCAAAGAGATCTGCCTCGAGGGCGTGGATCATGGATTCGGCCTTCGCACGCCTTCAATCGGCCACCATATTCACAAAGCAGGATCTGCGTAGCACATACCATCTGCCGCCGTTGTTCCCTACCCAGGAGGGCCAGGTGGAAATCCCGTCTATCCAACACCACCTCAGACGGGCCCACCGAGTATGGAAGGAGACCAGAGCCAACCTGTCGCGCACGGCGTCCCGGAAGCAACACATCGCGGTCGCTGCCAGGCACTGGCCTACCAGGTCGGGCAGGAGGTTTGGCTGTCCACGAAGGATCTCTGGTTGGCTGGGACATCGACCAAATTGGGTTCGCGGTTCGCAGGCCCCTTCCCCATTGAGGCAGTCCTCGGCCCGGTCTCGGTCAGGCTCTGGCTGCCGCCCATGATGAAGGTCCATCCGGTCTTCCACGTATCCCTCCTCAAACCGGTGGAAACCAGCTCCCTAGCTTTCGGATTTTCTGCAGTAGACACAGTGATCAGCATCATTTTGTATAAAACCATTCTTTATGAGGTGACTGCTTTAGGCCATAATTTGATTTGTTAAGCTTACATACCAAATGTTCTCCTTTTTGTGACCTGGTCTCAAAACTTTCAGGTTGCTCCACATATAATTCACAGTCCATTGGAGCATGGAGATATGTGGTCTTCACGCCCATTTGGTGTAGGGTAAGATCTTCCTGCACAGCCACCTGCATCAGTGCTCGAATAGAAGTCATGTTAGATGTTGGTGAAAACGTCTCTGTAGTCAATTCCTACAACTTGACCATATACTTTTGCTACATTTCTGGCTTTACAAGTCTCAGATCCATCTGGGTTTTCTTTCACCGTATACATCCAGCGAGTCTCATTTTCTGTCAGGGATTCCATCTCCTCTTCCAATTCCAGTAGCCCCCATTTTTGACTTTTCAGATTGCATAGCAGGGCGGCCTCCCTGTGTGGAGTTTGCATGTTCTCCCCGGACCCGCGTGGGTTTACTCCAGGTCCTCCGGTTTCCTCCCACACTCCAAAAACATGCATGGCAGGCAGATTGACCACTCCAAATTGTCCCTAGGTGTGAGTGTGAGAGTGACTGTTGTATGTCTTTGTGTGCCCCGCGATTGGCTGGCAACCAATTCAGGGTGTCCCCCGCCTCGTGCCCGAAGACAGCTGAGATAGGCTCCAGCAACCCCCGCGACCCTAATGAGGAATAAGCGGTACGGAAAATGAGATGAGAGATTGCATAGCCTCTTTAAAAGTACTAGGTACACCATAAGTTACCTTGTAGAAATAGTCAATATTTTCGGTTTTGTCATCATCACACTCAATTTTACATATGTACTCCTTTAAATATTCTGCAGCCTTTCTTTGCCTTTTAGGACACCTCCTTCCCTGTTGTGTCTGAACATTGGCTGTTTCTACTGTCCCTTAGCACTCGGTTCTTTGATTTTCTCAAGTTGATCTTGACTCTGCTTGATTTCATTTGGAGGTACTTTACTGTAACTTTGAATGTCATCCCACAAGTCACAACCCGTTTGAGTTTGACCATCTGTGCTGTTTTTCATTAAAAATTTCACCAGTCTATGTCTCAGGACTTTTCTTGTCTCGGGGTACTGCACATTATAGGCTGGACTATACTTATCATAACCTATGAAAATCTATTTATCACATCTGGAATCTGACTTGTTTTTGTCCTGCTTATATATGTAACATTCACAGCAAAACGTTTGCATATTAGAAAGGTTGGGTGTCTTACCTGTAAAAACCTGGTAAGGTGTCTGCTGTAGCCGCTTACTGTAGCAACTGTTGCAAATTTGAGTCCGTTTGTACAGCATATGTCCAAAGTTGCTTGGGGAGGTTACTTTCCAACAGCATGCATCTAGACATCTCAAATAGTGTTCTCCAACCTCTCTCGGCAGTTCCGTTTTGGTGAGGCGAGTAGGGTGCACTCGTCTCATGCCTTATCTCGTTCTTTCTTAGTAAAGACTGAAACTCTTGCCCAGTGAACTCTGTGCCATTGTCGGATCAGATGCATTTTATTTTTCCATTTGGGGCTACATCGGCTATGAAGTTTTCTGTAGTCATTGTCGTGACGGCCTTTGCCTTCATAAAATATGGAAACACCATCCCACTGTGGGCATCAGTGAACGCTATTGAATACCTGTAGCCATTTCTATCTGTCGGTTCTATAGGACCGCACAGGTCTGCGTGCACTAGCTGTAGCACAGTTGCAGCTTTAGCATCTGCATGTCTGTTCCTGCTCTGTGTCAGCTTGCCCTGTGTGCATATTTCACAGTTTTGATTAGGCTCACGTTTCCCTCTGATAGACATTCCTTTAACCACCTTTTTTTAATTTAGCAACATCTTCAAAATTACAATGACCCAGTATTGTGTGCCAAGTTTGGATATCATGACAACCATACGCTTCATCAACATTTTCCTCTTCCATTGTGTTTTGGTAATACATCGTACCATACACATCCATTTTGAATTTGGTCCCATCCCTGTGGACTAACCAGTCATCACCGTCTCTGAAGCGGACCTCTGCTCCACTCGCTGTTGCTGCTTTGACGGAGAAGATGTTCTGCGGAAATGATGGGATGTAGAGCACTTGCTTGAGTCTCGTCTTCATGTGTCTGCTTTGATGGCTTGGTTAATCTTTGTATAGTTTGGTTCAAACAGTTTGTCTATGTGCTTTGTGATGTACACGCCGAGATACTTTACCCTTTCAGCATCCCACGTTAATGTGTATTTTCCCTTAATTGACTTTGATTGAGTGTAATTTAGTGCTAAGATTTGTGTTTTTGTCACACAAGTCTATATCCTGAGTAATGTTCATATTCCTCTAGTTGTTGCATCAGTATCGGGAGGCTATCTTCCGGTTGTATCAAATATGCTATCAGATCATCAGCAAACAGGCTGAGTTTATGTTCCAAGTCTCTCATCTCCACGCCCTTGATGTTGTGGTTCTGTCTGATTGCTTGGGCAAGGGGTTCAATGAAGATATTGAATAGTGTTGGTGAGAGGCAACATCCTTGTCTTGTCGATCTTTCTAGTATTATTCGGTCTGTCAAGCTGCCATTCACTTTCACTCTTGCAGTTGGCCCATTATATAGTGTTTGTATATTTCTAATTGAATCTTTGTTAAAGCCGAAGTTTCCCATGACTTTGTATAGATAGGCCCAGCGGCCACTATCAAATGCCTTTTCTGCATCCATGCTCACCAACATTGCACTTGTTCCCGCCTTATGGATCGCACCCACTATGTGTATAGTTTTTCTTATATTATCCTGGGCCTGTCTATTTTTAATAAAACCTGTCTGTTCTCTATTGATAATATCGGGCATGACTGACTCATATCTTTTTGACGTAATCGAAGTATATATTTTATAGTCGACATTAATCGATGAGAAGGTTTCTTCAGCCGTCATGTGTACAAATTTGAAGGTTTCGGACGTTTCGCCTCCTATCCAAGAGGCTTCGTCAGCGAACTAAAGTCTGACTGGTCGTATCAGCCCTATTTATATATACCTAATGTGAACTCCTAAGCAGGCTGTTGTATGAACGATCCAAATTGAACCTCACCCCACCAGCCATGGCGGTGCCGGACACAGCTATGATAGGTCCCTACTCTCAGGCTGGGGGGAGCAGAGGACCACTCCCTGTGGCCCCACTGATTGTTCCTACATTCCTGACTAACGACTGGCCCATTTCCTCCACTCCCACCGGTATCACCTCATCAGCATTACAAATGTTGCCTAACCTGTTTTGCCTAAGCAGGCTGTTGTATGAACGATCCAAATTGAACCTCACCCCACCAGACCGGTTTAATGAAGGATTTTGTTGTTTTATAAGAATTGATTCTTTAACCCCCTTTCAAACCATCTATGTTCTTTCGCTAAGATTTTGACCTTATTGTCGTCAAATGAGTGGTTGCTATCTTTTAGGTGCAAATGTACTGCCGATTGAGGCCCACTTGTATTATCCCTGCGATGTTGATAAAGTCCGAAACCTTCAAATTTGTACAGATGATGGCTGAAGAAACCATCTCATTGATGGACCACTCCTGTACGACTGACAGCTTACACACACGTAGTCGACATTAAGTATAGATATTGGTCTGAAGCTGCTGCATAACACTTTATTTTTACCCTCTTTTGGTATTATAGAGATGATTGCCTCTTTCCATGATGGGGGAATTTTGCCCTCTTCCTTTATGGTATATCTAAGTGAAGACAACAAAAGCGGGCCTAGTTCTTGTCTAAATATCTTGGAGAACTCTGAGGGGAAGCCATCACTACCTGCAGCTTTACCATTTTTGTTCCATTGATCGCCACCTCCAATTCTTTTTCCGTTATCTCAGAGTTCAGGAATTCATTATCTTATTTCAGACCGTTCAAAAAATTTGCAATTCTCTCCTCATCTGCTGCCTTTGGTTGTGTATATAAATTTTTATAATATTGCTCAAATGCAAATATTTCCTTTGGTTCTTTTAACATTGTATTAGTTCTGGGGCACCGAATCTTGTGTATTGTGTTTAGCGCTTGTTGTGTCCTCAACCTTCTTGACAGTAATTTATTTGCTTTGGGTTCTCCTTCATAGTAAATCTGTTTTACAAAGTGTGGTCTTTTTTCCACTTCTGTTAATAATATTCGATTAATTTCTCTTTTGGTTTCTGTAATCGTTGTTAATATCTCTGTTATCTATTGTTTGTTGTTTTGTGTTGGTCTTCGAGTTCTTTCAATTGTCTTGTTAAGGTTTAATATAAATTTTGTCTTGTTTTTTTATGATGTATTGCATGTGGTATACATTTCCCTCTTCTAACTGCTTTCAGCGCATCCCACACAATATTAGGATTCACTTCTCCATTATCATTGTCTTCCTTATATTTGATTATATCCCCGTTTAATTCCTGTACTAGTTCCTTGTCATTCAATAACCCTGTGTTCAATCTCCACGTTGTGTTTTTCCTTCTACTGTTCAATTTCACTGTCACATAAACGGCACTGTGGTCGGATAAATCTGTGACACAAATCCTACATTCTTCCACTCTGTGTTTGTCAAGTTATGTTGGTTTTTTGAGCTCTCCCCCTAACTTGAAAAGGGTTTGGACTGTGTTGACCGGGATTACACTGGGACTTCACTCTTTAACTCCAATGATGAGACAGATTTCTCCTTTCTTCTTCCTCTTTTAATTTGGATTTAATCGTCTCTTTTCTCATTGAAAAGACAATTGGATTGGATATGCCTTTATTTGTCTCACAATTGCTGATTGCAAGGTGAAAAACCTTTGAAGAAGGTAAAAACACAAACGGCAATTAGGTTTACATTTGAAGGTAGTCTCTTAACAGGCTGGTTTTGACATGAAACCACCAAATCAAATCATCAAATAAACGGTCACAATAAGAGATTCTCTCACCGTCAGCCACCCTGGTCTTTACACAGTTGAACTCCACTGCACTGCACCAGGCAAACTCCTAGAGCAGTACTTGAACCGAACCGAACGCTGAGCAGTGTAGCAACTGACTATTTTAAGGAGTGGTTTCTTCCTGATTACTGAATGGCTTTCAGCTGCTGGCACATTTGTTTTTATTCCAGTTCTCTACTATGGGGGAAAAATTGTGCCAAACTCATCTTTGGACTACAGCTTCGGCCATATTTGTAGTTTGCCAAGACACTCAACTTTGGACTACAGCTTCGGCCATATTTGTAGTTTGCCAAGACAGTGTTTGTCTTCAATTTTCATGAAAAAATAGTCTATTCTAGCATAGATTGCGTGTGGATGGGAGTAATGTGTGTATTCTCTATGTAATGTGTGTGAGTCCCTCCATAGATCTATTATCCCATCCATCCATCCATTTTCCGTGCACTTATTCCTCATTAGAGTCGCGTGGGGGTGCTGGAGCCAATCCCAGCTGTCTTCGGGCACGAGGCGGGTGACACCGTGAATTAGTTGCCAGCCAATCGCAGGGCACACAAGGACAAACAACAGTCACTCTCACTCACAATTTGGAGTCATCAATCTGCCTGCCATGCATGTTTTTGGAATGTGGGAGGAAACCGGAGGACCCAGAGAAAGCCCACACGGGCCCAGGGAGAACATGCAAGCTGGACACAGGGAGGCCAGACCGGGACGCGAACCGGCGACCTCTGCACTGTGAAGCCGGTGTGCTAACCAACTTGACTACCGGGCCGACCATCTATTATCCCGAGTTGTTTTATTTGTGTGTTTATGTACTTGGTTATGTGTAATCTAGATTTCTTTGTGCTTGTTGTATCTAGGCCATGGTTGAGCACCACGTTGAAGTCTCCTCCACATATCATGATCCCATCCATTTCCACCGCTAGAACATTGAAAAGATTCTCAAAAAAGCTTTTGTCACTATCTGGTGGAGCATATACTTTGATTAATATCACTTTCTCTCCTTCCATCATCCTTTTGGCCACAATATACCTGCCTCTTTTATCTTTTAGTTATTTGTCAATTACAAATTTCACAGTTTTTTTAAATTAATATAGCCACCCCTCTCCTGTGGCTTTCTTTAAATGAACTATAGAATGGATTAGTGTATCCATATCTTTTACATTTCTCATGTTCTTGTGAATTTAGGTGTGTTTCTTGTAGAAAAATGACTTGTATCTCTTCCTTTCCCTTCCTTGTATCTCACTTTCCCCCTTTTTACTGGATGTTGATGCTGTTCACATGTAATGACACCACTTGAATATTTGTATGTTGTGTTGTAATCCTTAGCTTTTTCTTTTGTTACCCATGTGTCACTGATCACTATATAAGTACAAACAATAACAACAGTAAAACACAAAAAAATACATATTTCACTCCAAACGTGAACTTCCATTTAGGGGTTCCCTGTTTAAATCCCCTTTCCCCTGTTGGTGGGTGACGGGTGTAGCCTCTCCTAATGAGTGGGTCCCTCTAGTGCAGGGGTCTCAAACTCGCGGCCCGCGGGCCAACTGCGACCCCCGAAAGAATATTTTGAGGCCCGCCTTGATATGAAAGATTAATGTTAGTGCGGCTCGAATGATTGATACGAATGAAACTTGTGTGTGAAGCTGAACAAGTAGGCAAGAGAAGCCATGTTTAGGACAGTCTATGTTCAATATTTTAGTGAAGAAAGGTTAAAGAACCGTTAATACAGATATCAGAATCAGAATCAGAATCATCTTTATTGCCAAGTATGTAGAACACACAAGGAATTTGTTTCCGGTAGAACACGCTGCACTAGTATCGTTGTCAAAAAAACTGCTAAGTGGCACTATACAGTTCCATTTTGGCTACTGTTGAAAGAGTTCAAAGAGTTAATGGCTTGGGGGAAGAAGCTGTTTAAATGTCTGCTGGATTTGGTGCGCATGGATCGGTAGCGCCTGCCTGAGGGGAGTAGCTGGAAAAGGTGGTGGGCAGGGTGCGGAGGGTCCAGTAGGATTTTCCGCGCCCTAGTTTGGATTCTTGCAGTGTGCAAGTCCTCGAGAGTGGGTAGGGCGGTGCCAATGATTTTTTCCGCCGTCCTAACTGTCCGTTGAAGTCGGATTTTGTCCATTTTTGTGGCGGCCCCGAACCAAACGGTGATGGAAGAACACAGGATGGATTCGATGACAGCCGTGTAGAAATGTTGCAGCACCTCCTGTGGCAGGCCATGCTTCTTTAGCAGCCTCAGGAAGTACATTCTCTGTTGGGCCTTTTTCAGGATAGAGTTGGTGTTGACCTCCCACTTCATGTCCTGGGAGACTGTGATTCCCAGGAACTTGAAGGTCTCAACGGTTGACACCAGGCAGTTGGATAGTGTGAGGGGTAGCTGTGGTGATGGATGTTTCCTGAAGTCCACCATCATCTCAACTGTCTTGAGCATGTTCAGCTCCAGGTTGTGACGGCTGCACCAGAGCTCCAGCTGCTCCACTTGTTGTCGGTACGCAGACTCGTCGCCGTCTTTGATGAGACCGATGACCGTGGTGTCGTCTACGAACTTTATGAATTTGACAGCTGGGTGCGTTGAGGTGCAGTCGTTCGTGTAGAGAGAGAAGAGCAATGGAGAGAGGACGCATCCCTGCGGGGCTCCAGTGCTCGTGGTTCGTGTTGTGGATGATATATTTCCCAGTCTGACCTGTTGTGTCCGTCCTGTCAGGAAGCTGAGGGTCCACTGGCAGATCGTGGGGGACACACCAAGCTGGAGAAGTTTGGGGATGAGGAGTTCTGGGATGATGGTATTGAACGCAGAGCTGTAGTCCACAAACAGGATCCTTGCGTAGGTTCCTGTGTTGTCAAGGTGGTCGAGGATGTGATGCAGTCCAATGTTGACTGCATCCTCCACAGACCTGTTTGCCCGGTAGGCAAACTGAAGAGGATCTAGCAGAGGTCCGGTGATGTTCTTTAGGTGGTTCAGCACGAGGCGTTCAAAGGACTTCATGACCACAGACGTCAGAGCAACAGGTCTATAGTCGTTCAATCCCGAGGGTGCTGGTTTCTTTGGAACTGGGACGATAGTAGACTGTTTGAAGCAGGATGGGACTTCACACTGCTCCAGGGATCTGTTGAAGATTTGTGTGAAGACCGGAGCCAGCTGGTCAGCGCAGACTCTCAGGCAGGAGGGGGACACTCTGTCAGGTCCTGCAGCTTTCTTGATCTTTTGCTGCTTGAAGAGCCGTCTAACATCCAGTTCGTGGATCTGTAGGGCAGAGGGCGGAGATACGGTAGTTTCTGGTAATGGTGGGCAGACCGGGGAAATGGTGGTGTCCTTTTTTATTTGAAACTGTATTGAAATAATTAGTTTTCCTGTGGTTTTCTCAGTCGTCTGAATCTGCCTTATGATCATTATAATTATTTTATTTATTTATAACTGGTTAATTTATTTTTTATTCATTTTACCATTTATTTATTTAATTCATTTTTTGTGTGTTAAAAATAAAGATTTTGAGAACATTGGAATGTTTTATCTGTGCTTTTCTTGTGGAAATCATGATGCGGCCCAGCCTCACCCAGACTCTGCCTCTAGCGGCCCCGGGTAAATTGAGTTTGAGACCCCTGCTCTAGTGGCAGAGATCACCTCCATTGCCGATCTCTCAAACTCACTGCAAATGTCCAACAATTCAGTACTAGGACCTCCCGGCCGGAGCTTTGTAGACTATCAAACATCCTTTGGCTTATATTTTAAATGTATTGTTTTTGGGAGAAAAAAAACCCTCTTATCTGTGGAATTGTTTGTCTATATATGCTAATTATACAATACAATATCCCAAATCTTTCAACACATTTCCAATTATGAATCAGTTAACCCCGAAATTCCTTCAACAATATTCCCACATTGAATTAATTTCCTACTCACCAACCGTAGATCTAAAGAAAATGATTTCAAAGCAAGTTATATGGATTTCACTTGTCCTTTGTAGGCAATTGTCTTTCTGTTCTTTGTCTGTTCTTTGTCTTTCATTCTCTTCATGTCTTTCATGTAATCTCGTCTTTATCTCTTAGTTTTTGTCCACATGCGTGCTGACTCCAATCTCTACTCTACTACTCTAGTCTCTTGTGTTGTTGGACTCTCTACTGCAGTTTTTGGCACCCGCCATCCTCTCAGCCGCATCGCCTTTGCCGCGTCCTGTGCGCTGTTATATGTTTTTACTCCTTCGGTCCAGTGGACCCTCAGTGTGTCCATCGGGGATTGGAATTGAATGCCTTTCTCTTTGAGTAATTTTTTTAGTCCAATGTATTCTTTGCGTTTAGCCGCCACTTCTGTTGCATAGTCGTGGTCGAAACTCACCCTGTTTCCCTCCACTTGAATCGGCGATCGCCGGGCCGTCTTGAGAATGTCCTCTTTGGTGTTGAATCTGAGGAAGTTTACGATCATCGCTCGTGGAGGTTTATTCAGTTGAGGCTTTGGGGCAAGCGTTCTGTGCGCCCTCTGAATCTCGAGATGAACATCTTCGGATACTCCCAGTTCTTTATGGATAAGTTTATCCACGTAGTTTGCTGCGGAGTCACCCTCGGCCCCCTCTTTCAGTCCCCAAATCCGAATGTTATTCCTTCTTGATCTTCCTTCCAAGTCGGACACTTTCTCTTGGAGCTTTCTTTGTTGTTCAAGTGAGACGGCGAGAATTTCTTGTATCTCCGTGCTCCATTCCTCCACTTCAACAGCTCTTTATTCCAGCATTTCAATGTCCTTCTTTTGCGTCCGCATGTCCACGTTTACGGATTCGAGCTTTCTATTCGTTTCCTCTCGCAAGCTTTCAAGTCCTTGTTTCATCTCCTCCATTTGTTTCGTAATCTTGTCTAATTTGGCGTCCAAACGGTGTTATCCCGTGTCCATTCTGACTCTTGTGTGTCCGAGTCCACTCTGTAGATTAAAGCCAGGTGGTTTGTCAGTTCTAAAGAGTTTGTCAAATCTCTTTATTTGTTGAATGGTGGTTGTCTAATCTCCCAGGGAAGTGACACGCAGATGTCTCGCAGAGCTTGATCGTGGCGTGGAGGTCAGCAAGTCGTGCTGTGAAACTCCGTCCGATGCTGAGCACGTCTCTGGGAGTTGCGTGTGCGTCTGCGTCTGACATATTCTTTGCTGCTGTCCCGCGACGGCTGCTCTTTTATACTGTCCAAGCGTGGGAAAAGTGTCAGGCTGAGATTCCCATCAAAGCCGCGGTGCGCACCTGTGCCGCCACAGTTCCGCATGGTAGAGCTGTGTTAGCTTTAGTCGCTAACCCCTGCCCCCTTCAACTTCGTCGTACCTGTTTTCACTGTTTCTCGTTCTTCTTCTTTTTGTTCTTTCCTTTTCCAGTCTGAGTTTGATTCATATCCATTTTGTTCGAGTTGTTGTTTCTGTTTATTTCCAGCCTTTTTTCCATTTTTTCGCTCATTTGGCTGGGAGCTCCGTGTGTTTGCTGCTTCACGTCTCACTTGCATACCGGAAGTTCTCTTTTGCTCTTCTTAATGAGGTGAATACAGTCTCTGCTCGGATAACCGTCCGTGACTGTCTCATAGCTAGCTGCCTTTTCGGAGTGAGGAAAGCATATGCCTCTCCATTCTTAGCCTTATCTTCGGCGAGAGCTTCTTCGCCGTCTTTCTCAATGTCCGGGACACCCAAAATAACGTCTCTGAGGCCTCGCAACTCCATGTGCGCCAGGAACCTCGTCTCCCAGAGCTCGTAGTTTTTCTCATCGCCATCAAAAAAAAACCTGAACCATCTTTGGCCTATGGTACTGGGTACACAACCTGTTGCGCTAGACATTCTGGCAGCAGTCCTAGTGTTTTAAACAGTAACCATGATGGTAGTTTATCGTAGCGATTGAAAATACTCCCGAGAGTATAATGATGCACAGCCGTGTCAATCATTGGTCTGGGAACTCGACTCGCATGTACTTGAAAAGGCTTTACAAATTCCGGGTATCACATGATTAGCTCGTTTCGCAGGGGACATCAATCAGTGAAATTACCCCAATCATGACTTTGTCAAACACACACATACGCACACTCAACAAGAAACAACATGGGCTTGCGTATCTCGCTCGAGGCCACATCGACAATGTCGCACTGACTGAGTCATGCCAGATCCATTGTCCAAGGATGTGTTGCCATCTACTGTTGGACAGAAGTAGCTGCAACGACAAAGACAAACCAACCACACACGGGACGTTTCATGCATTTCCACGATGATTAAGCTATCATATAATCACAGCATTTTTACACACGCAATAAAATGAAAACACACACAATGTTTTTCCCCACATGAAGGTCCTAAAAACAATACAAAACTAAAAAAAACATAGCAAATGCAACACGAACAAAAAAGCAGAGTCATTATTATTATTATTATTATTATTATTATTATTATTATTATTATTATTATTATTATTATTATTATTATTATTATTATTATTATTATTATTATATATTATTAGTATTGTTGTATTCCTCTGATATTATTATCTGATATTAAGTCTTTGAGTGAGTCCAAAACATTTGGGCTCAATTTCGGCCTGAGAGCAGTATAACAGCATAAGTCAGTCGCAGAGGATCAAGACATTTTGGGCAAGTGAAAGTAGCCATGAATCAAAGTTTCCATCTTCACATTAAATGAAAATCTTGCTAAGAGGCATCTTGACAATCAAAAACCTTGATTTTTTTTTCAACTGTTGAATTTCTGGCCACCTACATGGACTGTACGAGATGATAACAATGTGTTTTATTCAACCACCACTCAACTGCTTCATTAACTGTGTTATTTTCAGGCTGCAGAGTGCTTTTCATAATGGCGTCTTTTCACTGTTGTGTCTCAATGTTCTATTTATTTTTTTAGCCGTCTTATTTGGATATATTCTGAAGCACTGAAAAAGACACTGACCTGCAGAATTTGCCTCAGCCTTTTATCTCTGGAAATTTGACCCATCTTCCCTGACATATACAGATTAGGAATAGCCTTTGTGTAAATGAGCCAAATTTTCTTGACAGCAGGAGGCTCAGGAGAGGGTGGCAATTATCTGATGTGACAGTCATTACAGACCAGCCTGTCAGACTGCTCAGTAGGTAATTAGGAGTCAGCAGATGGGTCTGTTGTGGCGGGCATCTTCACTTAAAGAATTGGATGACTGGCTGGATTGCGGGTCACATGACAATCATTTCTGCCGGTGTGATAATATTGAAGCAACTCACCTACAAGCTTTTCAACCGATCAATCATTTTCTGGACCGCTTTTCATCACTTGTGTCATGCTTTTTGTCAAAGTATTAATGCATGCATACACACAGACGTAACATTACATGTATGCATATGTACTATATACGTACATGCAAACTCCACACCGGAATGGCGCATATGTATTTATTTTGCTTAACTAAGACAAGAGAGATTGGGGGGAGGGGGGGGGGTGCTGGCTGCTATCCCAGCTGTGTTCAGGCAGTAGGCCGGGGGCATTCTGAACCGGTTGCCAGCCAATCGTAGGGCACACAGAAACAACCATTCACGCTCACACTGATGCCTAGGCTGAATGTGGTGTGTTCACTCAACCTGCCATGTATGTTTTTGGAATGAGAGGAAACCGGAGGACCCAGAGAAAGCCCACGCAGGCCCAGGGAGAACATGCAAACTCCACTCAAGAAGGCTGAAGCTGGAATTGAACTTGGTGCCTCTGCACTGTGAAATTGACGTGCTGACAGGCTACCAGCAATCCATCCATTTTCCGTACCGCTTATTCCTCATTAAGGTCGCGGGGGGTGCTGGAGCCTATCTCAGCTGTCTTCGGGCACGAGGCGGGGGACACCCTGAATTGGTTGCCAGCCAATCGCAGGGCACACAAAGACGTACAATAGTCACTCTCACACTGACACCTAGGGACAATTTGGAGTGGTCAATCTGCCTGCCATGCATGTTTTTGGAGCGTAGGAGGAAACCGGAGGACCCAGAGAAAACCCACGGGGGTCCGGGGAGAACATGCAAACTCCACGCAGGGAGGCCGGACCAGGACGCGAACCGGCGACCTCTGCACTGTGAAGCCGGTGTGCTAACCACTCAACTACTGGGCCGCCGCTACCAGCAATAGTCTCTTATAAAAAAAAAACAAAATCACTAAAAGTTATATATGCACAAATGCACCCACTTTAAATTTGAACAAATTCATAAACAATTGCACAAACATGTTACAAAATTATGAATCCTAAAATGATAATTATCTCTTAATTTACTCATATACTGTACGTATTGTATAGATTATTGTATTATATTGTATTGTATTGTATTGTTTACATTTACTTCATGGTTTGCGATTGACTGTTGATCAGCCCAAGGTGAAGCCATCGGTGATATGTTAAGCCAAAACTTATTGAGTCAAAATTTGAATTGAATCATGTGAAACAGATCAATAGTAGCTCAATGTGCCTGTGTGTGTGCTTTAGACAAATTATAACGCAATCTAAGGTATTGACTGTAAAGTGTATTTGAGAGTTTTGAAAGGCGCTTATAAAAGAAAGATTCTTCTTCTTATTATTATTATTATTATGATTGAAAATGGCTGGTTCTCTACAGAGAGAGAGAGAGAGAGAGAGAGAGAGAGAGAGAGAGAGAGAGAGAGAGAGAGAGAGAGAGAGAGAGAGAGCGTGAGAGACAGAGAGAGAGAGCGAGAGAGAGAGAGAGAGAGGAGAGAGAGAGAGAGAGAATGAGAGAGAGAATGAGAGAGAGAAAGAGAAAGAGAGAGAGAGAGAGAGAGAGAGAGAGAGAGAGAGAGAGAGAGAGAGAGAGAGAGAGAGAGAGAGAGAGAGAGAGAGAGAGAGAGAGAGAGAGAGAGAGAGAGAGAGAGAGAGAGAGAGAGAGATGCGCTTCGAGTGTGTCCAGTGAAGAGTTTACAAAACCGCATGACGGGATCCCTTCACGTTTTCTTTCCTATTGCTTCACTGTGAAGTTTAAGTGACGACTGGGGAGGTGGAACAAGGTCTTGCACTGCGCTCGATGGACCATCGTTGGATCGGACGCCACCAGTGTCCCAAACTGTCTCTTGCTCCAAAAGCGCCCGCCCCGATGTAGTGAAGCTGCACCTGGTTGGAAGTAAAAAGCACGAAATTGGACGGAAAGCGAGTCACAGACTTCCAAATATGCGCGTTGTAGTCCCCTGGCGAATCGTCCTCTACTTAATTCACTCGCGTTGTCGTGATGCTCAACACTTCAGAAATTGAGCTCCCTTTGAACAAGAAGGAGGACGTTGCTGAAATTCTCAATGGCACCTGGCAGCTTTTTTACAACGTCCTACAGAACACCGGCCCCACAACTATGCGGAATGAGTCGTGTGGGGAGCAGCTGTTGAATTTCAGACGACCGGCGAAGATCATCATCGGGGTTATGCTGGCCATCATCACAGCGGTCACCGTGATGGGAAACACGCTGGTCGTGATCGCGGTGTGCGTGGTGAAGAAATTAAGGCAGCCTTCAAACTACCTCCTGGTGTCTTTAGCCGTGGCTGACCTGTCAGTGGCCATCGTGGTGATGCCATTTGTTATAGTGACCGATCTCACCGGTGGCAAGTGGCTTTTTGGCGAGGTATTTTGCAACATATTCATCGGCATGGATGTAATGTGCTGCACTGCCTCCATCATGACCCTCTGTGTGATCAGCGTTGACAGGTACTGTGTGTCACGAAACGTTAAGTGCTTACATGCGCGCCTGTTTTTAAAACGCGACTTGGAACACTGATCGACGCTCGTTGACTTCAACGCGCTAGAGGAACATTGTAAAGAAACAAAGTTCATCTACCATTGTTTCAAATTATCTGTGAGTGAAATCCACATATAATTAGGGGGAATTTGGGGATCTATTGACATTGTACTTGTTCCAGTCATTGGATTAACAAATTCACACGCATATGTTGATTAATTTACGAGACAATTAATCTGCTTGACCATGTCATGGCCTACATTTGTACTCGGGACATACTGTATGGCTCATCGGCATTTCCAATTCATATTTTGGATTGATGGTAGACGGAAATCAAGTTAGCTATCCCCCACCCCCTCAAAGAATACATTCATGCAGGTTTTAACAACACCAAAACAACTTAGTTCTTAACCTGGGTTCGATGGAATTCCAGGGGTTCGGTGAGTTGGTCCCAGAGGTTCGACGTAGCCTTTGCCATAGGGTAAGACACACGCAACTCCAAGTTAATGAGTTATGACATGCCCGCTTGGCCATCGCTGGCTGCAGATGATGACATGCATTGCTTGTCCCATCAGTGCTGTGGAAAATTTAGTTCGTTATGTAGTTCATGTGTGACAGTCGTTATAGTACATTGTAAAAAAATAGAATTGAAATTAATACATGATTTTTTAAAATATCTTAAATTTGTAAAAAATAAAAATCACTCATGAAGGGTTCATTGAATGTTCATATGACCTGGTTGGATCCGGTACCTCTTAAAAGCAGTGGCATGCTGAGTATTTCATCGCTAGGCCTTTAGTAGTGCTACGTCTGAATCAATCCAAACTGAAAAAAAGTGTGGTGTGATTCACTACAAGTCCACTAGAGGGTACCATTGACCAGGAAATAACTGACCGACTTTTCTTAATGATGCCCATGAAAATTACTTTCACAGTAGATCTCCAACCAAATCAATTTCTTCTCCTCCTTCAGCCATTGGGTTGACAAAACTGCTATTAAATCAACACAATATATTTGCTTATAACCTCGCTACCGATACAGTGTGCTAGCTCTGGCCAGTATGCTCTTATGACTAGCGGCTAGTGATACTATAATTCGCGAGTGACTAGCCAATCATGTGACTAGCCAATCATAGTTTGCGAAAACTGACGTTTCCAACACCTTCCAGCAGGCCTTGGCTTACCAACTCGAAATCGGATTTGTTAATGCAACAGTTTTATCGACATTGATTTTTATGCTCTATGGCCTGCAGAACTGATTGTGAAGGCATCCAGGTAGTCTGACCCTGGTAACAAATGATGGCTGAAATCTGATAGGTTAAATGTTTAAATACGAAAACACACTGGAAGCAGCACAACAGTGGAAAGTCATGAAAGGAAGCTGAAAGACAATGTGGAATTATTTAATAAGAAATCATAGACAAAATATAATTAACATCAGTCCGTGATTCAAATATTTTGACGGTCCGCCATTGCTTAAAAGGTTAAGAACCACTGAACTGAACTTGATTATTAAACTGGCTAAAAATGCAGCATTGGCAGGTTGCATTCAGGACAAATTATTGGAGGAGTGTTGTGTCGGGTCTCCTGGTGACAAATGAGTCTGCCTTCCCTGATGAATGCTGTAATGAAAAAGTCGAGATATCGGTATTTAATCTGCGGTGCCGCAAGATTTTCTGAGGCAAATTTAAACTCAAATCTAATAACACTGTTGAAATAAAATACGAGGGTAAACAAAAGGACTTGTGTGCACAGAGTATCGGAAAGTCACTGAGCTGAATGGGATATGCTGAATATTTGTGAACAGTTATTCTTCAGTCAGAGCAGTCTTTCCCTCCCCTCATCATATGAGGGTCATTCAAGAAATAAATTGCATTTTTCAGTTTCAGGACTCCGAATTCATATTGAATCATATTTTTTGAACTACTGTGAACTGCTGAGTCGAGGGCATTGAAAGGCATAAAGAGCAAACACACGAGTCAGAAGGACTCATCTTGCATGATGACAATGCAAAGCCTCACACAGCAGCACAAACGATGCATACCATAAACAAGCTGGGCCGGGAACTGCTCCATCATCCCCCTAACAGTTTAGACCAGGGTTCGGCAACGCAAAATCTTGAAAAAGCCACATTGCACAAAAAAATAAAAGAAAAAATCTGTCAGGAGCGGCAAAAACTCAAAAGCCTTATAATGAAAGCTACACATGCGGTATATATCTATATAAGCTCTATTAGCCTGCTACCAAAATGACCAAGTTGTTTTCAAATACATAATGAGCCTTCATGATTAAATCTAATAATTACATGTGGAGAACATGACTACTCTGATGTACAATGCCACCTCAAGTTTAAATTCATTACGATAGAAATGAATTACAGAATGTTTCCTTGCTTGATGAAATTATAGAAATGCAATAAAGACTTTTTAAATGTAATTTCTTAGTTTGAGGATTCAAAAAAAGAAAACACCAAATAGGAAGGTGCATAATGTACCCCTTATCTGAGCAATAAATATAATGCAATAAAACGCAGCAAGCATTTATAAACACAATACAATACAATACAATACAATACAATACATATTGATTTATATAGAGCTTTAACAACTGAAGCTGTAGCAAAGCACTTAACATGGACAACTATCATGATAAAACATGCAAATGATTTGGTCCAAGAAATGTTGAATCCTGTGCTCTCCTCAGTTATTTTGTTCTTTTTACCTGTGGGGTCCATGGACCATCACACACCGTGCAGCCTGCCTAGCATCCTTCCTTGCTGCATGATGTGTTGCAGGCGATGACACAACTATTCGTGTCTGGCTGTGGGCGCATCTTGCAGGCAGAAAACACATGCTTTTGAGTCGTAATAATCTTGTGACGTGGTTTGTCAGAATACAAAGAGCACACACAGAGATCTAATCATTAAAAAACTCCTGGTAATTACCCATTTAAGAAAAAATGGCGAAATTATGGTTACAACCTTAAAGACATGAAAGTTGGCCTGAGTAAAATGTTTAGAATGTTTGTGTCATGCTTGATCTCCTTCCAAAACCATATTAAAACACAAAATATATTTCCCTCCCCCATGTTTTTCAATTAAAAAACAATTGAAAAAACCACTAGTGCGCCACTGGGCGGCGCTAAAGAGACACATGCGCCTAAGGAACCGGCCGTTGCTTTACCCTGGCCAAGACCTTGCCCTTTCAGACACCTGTTTGGTCGCTTAAAAGTGTTCACAAAAGGCATGAAAGTTCTAAAATGAAGATTTAGTCAAAAGGGTTGGGAGAGAATGGCGGAGGCATGATTCCAAATATTTTTATGCTGTGGGAATGTAGAATCTTGTGCACAGATGGGAAAAGTGTGTTATAGTGCTGGGAGATTATGTTTGAAAACAAAAAAGTAAGCTTCTATTAGTGAAAAAAAATCACCTTATGTATTTATTGATCTTGGTCTGAAGGATATAATTAACATCTTAACCAGGTCAAAGATATTTTGGTTGTTTTTACACTTCAATGCAGCTTGCATTAAACATTAGCATGAGTGGATTTACACAGTTTTGAACACCTGGCCTTTCATCGCTAATATGTGGCCATGTGATCAGGTTCAATAGTACATGAAAGGAGAAGAACCATCACTGAATAAACTTTGAACAAGTGGACTTTTCTAGAGCAGACCAGAATCAAACAAAACCCCAAACCGATTTTGTCAAAGAATGCACAGTAATCACAATGACACAAGTAAGAGTGGGGTGAACATACTGTATGAATCAGAGCACAACTGAGAGGAAATTCTGAAGGATGAGTGATATGTTAGCTGTGCTCAATATGATAGAAGACGTGCAAAGAGTTATAAAAAATGAAGCTACGGGATTGGGCTTCGGATGAGTGGATTGTCAAGGATTTGAGAAATATATGCTGGCTGTCTCTCTGAGTAACTTAATGCCATTGGCATCACAGAGCCAGAAGCATGACCCCTAGAGTACAGACCAAATAAATATTTAATCCCACAGCCTTCCATGATGTTCTTCGAGAGGCCACTCTGATGGAATTCAGTATCTCTGGCCTTCCCCATCTACAATCAGAGGTAGATAATACCACAAACATCCACGGGGAATTGAAAACCTGGTTGCCAGCAAAACACAGGGCACACACAGACGAACAATCATCTGTGCTCGCAGTCACAGCTAAAGACAGTTTAAAGTGTTCCATTTAAAGTTGTTTAGAATGTGGTACGAAACCGGAGTACCGAGAGAAACCCCACACAGGCATGGGGGGAGAACATGCAAGCTAATCACAGGAAGGATGGAGCACATTGAATTAAATGTTGCAACTCTGCACTGATAGGTAGACGTGCAAACCAGTTGAGTGCTTTATATTACACCGTCTCTCAGGGAATTTCAGAATAGTGACAATAATTGGTCTTGTTTTATTTGTGAACTCCACACTGGAAAGTGGCTGCATTTAAATTCATGAAGTCATCTGATCAATCCTCATAATGTTGTGGTCTATCAGATTAAATAATGATGCACATCTAATGAAATCCGAGACAAGAGTATCACAATTATACATCGTTTAAATGCTCAGCTGACGCTATCTATTTCATCAATTGAATTGTTTTATAGTTTTTTTTCATATTTTTTCATATTGCAATGCATTATGCATGCAGATCAGACCTTTCAAATATACTGTATATGTACTGGTATAGTCAAAGCATTACATAGATTTGTGCCAAGGTTCAACACCTTCACGGTGTAGTTTATGAATCTAAAAATCCATATTTTTGTGTTTATGTGCAAAACGCACAACTGCCAAATGTTTTGGAAACGAGTGAACTTTAATTGTTACGCCTGTAATAATGTTTGTGTTAAAAAACACAGGAGTTGGTGCTGCTATATCAAGGGCTTTTGTTTTCCCTCTGAAATGTTTCAATTCGGCACCAAGTGGGGAATTTGAAAGGCGGTGAGTGCAGCAGTCCTTGTGGGTCCATCAACCAATTAGGCTCGAGAGCCCCGGTCATGTGTGACTTTGCCACTCTGCTGAAGTTGAAGCAGTTACAGCGATTTAGTTCTGAAGTATCAATGGTCAATGTGAGGGTCAATTCACATTAGCACCCATTCCTACGAGCTGCCTTCTTCATCGAAGCTTAGTCTGCTTGTCACACTTGTTTGCCAGTTGGCTTGATGGCTTGGTGCAGTAGCTTGTCATTTAGGGCCTGAACAATGGCCGGGACTTGATTACACACATTGGACCTTCCCATCCGCAGCCAAGCCAGGAGGTGGGTCTTGATAGCGAGCACTTGGTGGCCTGCATGGGACTGGGCACAGCCTGGATGGTTAACATGGGCCCCTTTCCAATGGGTTCAACATTTACAAGGGGGGCTATGTGAGCAGGATATTTCTATCCCTCACTTTTGCAAGCTACCTATAAAATGATCAACCTTATTTATTTATCAATCGACTTTGTATATGTGCATTAACTCATATTGCACAATCCAACTATTACTGTATTTTCCAGTGCATAAGGCGCACCGGAGTATAAGGCATACGATCAATGAATGGTGTATTTTCAAATCAAATAAAAAAAATTGTGACTGTAAAGTGTCCTTGAGCATTAGAAATTAAACGTATCATTATTATTATTATTATTATTATTATTATTATTATTATTATTATTATTATTATTATTATACATTAGAGGCTGGGGTTACGCACTACTTCCTCTATGGGGATGAAATGGAGCCGGTGGCTGTTGCCAGTAGTTGCGAGACCTGTTGTGACTCAATATTACTTCACATGAAATGTGAAAATGAAGGCTTTTGAGTCTGCCTTATGCACCTGAAAATACAGTAATTAATATTTTCTGCCCTTATCTTACTCTGATGAATGGAACGAGCCGGGGGATCTATGCCGGAGGAGTTGCTGATAGGGAGCCGTGCACACACCTCACAATTAAACATCAATCATATTGGGAAGGTGCTTGGAATTAATGTTGCTATCAATGACCAAAAAATACGGCTCACTATCCCTCCTTCAGCCGGCCAGCAAGCAATCAGGGTTGCTTGCCCGGCTGTCCCAGTCACCCTCACCACCAACATAACAACTGGCAGAAGCAACAAACCATCAGAGGGCCACAGGCCTCGTGCCAGTGTTAGGTGCACAACTCATCCATCCCAAGTGTCATTCTCCAGCTACGGGGAAAATGGTCAACGTGCGACCATGCCCATACTGCCCTGACCTGCCCTCTCTGCAGCAAGTCAGAGACACCCAACTATGGCGCCCAGCACAAAAAGAAAACCCTTCTCTATCATATGAGAGCAGACAAAACAAAATGGAAACTGTGATTTTTGCCTTTCATGCGCATGCACAGGGAGACATGCATCAGCTGCATGACTGGCTGCCTTGTTTGTCTTTTTGCATCGTTTGTTTTTGTTTTGGACTTCCTGTTACGTCATCCTGCCTGTCTTTACATTATGTCACATCCCATTACGTCACATCCTATTGCATCGCACCCTGTCCGTCTTATAAATGCTCTCCCAGTTCGTCTTTCTTTATCTTCCCTTTCTGTCCCACCTCGGCCGACCTCACACGATGGCCCCGCTGTCTTCTTCTTCTTTTCCTTTCGTCTTTTCCCTTCAAGGGGTCGCCACAGCAAATCAGTGTCCTCCATCTTTAGAGGTCTGATCCGCATGTTTGTTTTGGCCAAGCTTTTACGTCGGATGCCCTTCCTGACACAACCCTCTGTATTTATCTGGGTTTGGGACCGGAACAAGAAGACATATGTCTCTTTGTGGCTACAGAAGAAGCAACACTCAGTAAAAGGCTCCAAAACACAAAATGCTGGATACAAGATTAAAATAACTTCCTCTGTTCAACACCTAGCTCCCTGCTGATTTCAACATCCCACTTCTATCACCTGAGAAGCGATGAACCAGGAACGAACGATGACTTTTTACCCATCAGTATCCTTCATAAAGAGAAAGCCATATAGACATAAATTTGAAGACAAATTGAGATATCTTCAGACCCATTCCCTGAATAAGATAAAATGTGCTTTGGCTTCACTTTTTTACTTTGCCTGTGAGTAATATGTCAGCATTCAATAATTTAAAGTCAAACATGAATGATTTATTCAAAAGAGTGCAAAGAGTTGATGCTTTTCTGTAGTTCCTCGCTGTCTAAGAAAAGTCAAGCCGAAGGAAGGAAGGAGCTTTCCTCGTAATCTGGATGATATTAAGAAAAAATATCACTTAACTGGAAAAGTTGACTGTAGATATACTCAACAGGAGAAATTAAATACATGATGACCTAAATGCGTCTGTGTAAACTCTCAGTCGTACAGGAGTGGTCCATCGATGAAAAGGTTTTTTCAGCCGTCATCTGTACGTCTTTGAAGGTGTCGGACATTTCGCTGCTCATCCAATGGTGCAATCAGGCCAGTCACAGACCATAATCTGTCAGGACAATAGAAGTAATCAGTGTAGCCTCAGGGAATAGCCCTCTGCTCCCCCTACCTCAGAGCAGTGACCTATCAAAGCAGAGGTCTGGCACCGCCACCTCTGTACATTAGGAATATATAGGGCCAGAGCTACTAGCAAATTTTTGTTTGCTGACGAAGCCTCGTTGATGAAAAGCGAAACATCCGACACCTTCAAAGAAGTACTGACGGCTGAAGAAACCTTTTCATCGATGATGACCTAAATGTTTTTTTTTTTTAGAAAAGAACCTCCTCGTCTACTGTGCTTATATGTGCAGTGTCAATACGATGACACATTCACATTTCAAAACATTTGAAATGTGAACACACACGCACGCATGCACGCACGCACGCACACACGCGCACACACACACACACACATACACACACACACACGCGCGCACACACGCACACACGCACGCACGCACGCACGCACACACACACACACACACGCGCACACACACACACACACACACACACACACACACACACACACACACACACACACACACACACGTTTTGCTACATGGTGGGGACATAGTGTGCAAAAGTTTTGACCCATTGGAACCTAATTTCAAACATAAAAAAAATATTTATAAAACTCATTAAAAAAATCGATTTTAGGACCCACATTTTTTTAGCCTGTGCTCACTCAGAAATCACTTTAAAATGGTGTAATTCTTGATTTAATTTTTCCATGTTTTTCGCAACTCCGTGGGGACTTAACGAATCATGTCAAACCAAAACTACCAGCAGGTGGCGCTTATTCTTTTCAAGAGACAATATTTAGAGCCTGTAAGGTCAGCAATTGTGTTTTGCAGGAGCCATTATCGTGTATTTTTCACAATTCTAAATTTTGAACACATAAATTGTGAAATATTTTGTTCACATGCACAACCGGGTCCAAGCCCCCTCCCATTTTCTGACATGATATCCGACAGAATAATCAAGCACCAGATGTAGGTCTGCCAGGTTCTGTCACAACCAAAAGTTTGACTGCATCCAGTATTGGACTTTTCAATGTGCCATTCTTCATTATTTATCTGTGAATTACATCCCATTGGTGCTGCCAGCAAATTTTTGTTTCATAAATGTGCTGAGTTCCAACACTTGGTGTGCTCTTTGTGTAGTTTTTAGATTTGTATGTTTAATCTATGGAAAATATCTCTTGTCTTTTAATTACATATTGACTAACAACCTGTGCAGATCGGACCTAAATGACAATGTTTTAATGTTCTCAATTTTCAATCTAAGTTGCTTGAACAAACATACTTTTTCTTGCATATTTATTGGATTGGATTTGCCTTTATTAGTTTCGCAGTGGAGAAATTTACATTTCACAGCAGTAAAGTTAGGAAAGAAATGAAAGTAGAAAAGCAAAATACAGAAGCTGCTGGAAGGGCAGCCACTCTTGCGGCGCCGTCTTGAAGTCAAAAGAACAAAAAATCTAAATAAAAAAACCTGACAATTATAAAATAGATTGAACAGAATCAGGTAAATTAACACTGCTCACGTATCAATTTCAATGGCAGCCTCCGATCTTTTTAATAATTGAAATACATCAACCTGAAATTTAAAACATTCAAGACATTGTGGTTAGAAAATAAATACAAATTGCCTTCATATTAACAACTGCGTGTAAAACGTTCAAGATTGAAATAAAAGTGCTGGACAAAATTGGTGTGTCCAGAAGTTTAGTTGACAAATATTCAAGAAAAAAAAAACACTCAATATGTTGAAATAAAAGCTATTGTCTCTGTGTTGGATTGAAATGTGCCAGAAACAAGTGCACATGACACATATAACATACATAAAAACAATGCATTGTTCCAGCTGCCAAGCCTAACCTTTCCTTAGTTTCGAACCTAACCTTAACTGTGTTTTGCGGACATTCTCATTAATTTATCAATGCGGTTTTTCACGAAATATTTAACTCCCTTCCAAGTTCTCCCTTTCAATTCTTCTGGTGAAGCCTTAATGCAGTTCATGCATTCGTCTTTGCCTGGAACCTTGAGAGACCTGATGGAGTCCATCATGGTTTTCTCCACAGCGCGGATTTCTTCTTCTGTCCACTTTTTTACCTTCATTTTTACTTCTTCCTTCCCTATATAAAATGGAGAGTAAATTAATATTCCTTCAAAAGTTAAGACACAGGCCATTGCTGTCTAAAGTCATCATTGGTCTGTTTTGTAACAGTTTTGTAGTTTGTATACATCAAATGATAACACATTCACAAGCCGCTAGATAACAGTTTACCTTCAGTGATCTTCACCAGCTCCGCCCTACCATCCAATTTACCTATTAGTAGTAAACACAGAATAAATATATTGAGTTCAACAAAATCAGGAATATGTACTTCAGTGCTATATTCACTGTGCAGGTATGAATGCAATTCAGATTTTTTTTGGTGGGATCAATTTATTTTGTAAGGGTTCACATTACATGAAGAAATGCTTATCTATTTACTACTGAGAAAAGATTATTTTAAAGATTCCATTCCGATTTCTATACACCCTCGACATTAACTTGAAGTTGTTCAATACTAAATATCCCATAGAATGTTATGAGGAGAAAGAGATATAGAGCATTTTTTTGTAGGATAAACAATACAGTATGGTAATCAAAAACAAATAATGTATCATATTTCCCGTACCCATACAGTATATAGACCCATACCACTGTTGCTTGTCAGATGATAACTCAGTCACGAACCAAGAAAAAACAGTTTACCTTTTGTTTGCTGTGGTGGAACAGGCACCTTCTTGACGAGCAGCATCATCCGATCTGACCTACCTACACAAAAAACAGGTCTCTTGTGTCTATTTATAATTGTATTTTATTTATTGCATTTTATTTGTGATTGTATTTTATTTATTATAGTACCTATGCTTGTCTGTGACTGTAAAGTGTCCTTGAGAGCTTTGAAAGGCGCTTAAAATGTAATGTATTATTATTATTATTATTATTATTATTATTATTATTATTATTATTTATTATTATTATTATTGTAAATACAAATAAAACATAACATATGTGTACCGTCTGTAATATACTCGACAGCAAACACAACTGGATTTCGGGTGGGTACGTTGCTATCTCAGCATCAGTGACTGCTTGTAACTCCTCCCACTGTCCTTGTGCAAGATTAGATTAGATCACATTACATTACATTACCCTTTATTAGACTCACAGTGGAGAAATTCACAAGTATTCTGAATTTACAATTATCTGTGTCAACATTAATATATAATGACATGTATGACACCAATGGTCTACATTTTCGGGAAGGCATTGAACAAAACATATGTTGACCTAAGAAAATTAAATAAAGTCATAAACATACCAGATGATTGTGGCGATGATGTTGATGTAGGAGTACATTTTGTCATATCTTTATCGTCCTGACATATCAGTGTCAACACATAGTTTTTCTGAGGAACAGAGGAAACAGATAAAACTTGCTGGCAGAGAAAAAAATGGGTGCAATTATGTCCTAAAATATGCAGATGTGTTCTTACCATGGTGATTAATGTTGATTTCATCCAAATTCTTTCCCTGAAACTGGGACAAACTTCCAGTTTCCGGAGCGATGAGTACCTGGCTAATTTTTGAAAGCTGCAATGTCCCCTCCAGAAGCCGATAAAATCAGAATCAGAATCAGAATCAGAATCATCTTTATTGCCAAGTATGTAGAACACACAAGGAATTTGTTTCCGGTAGAACACGCTGCACTATTATCGTTGTCAAAAAAACTGCTAAGTGGCACTATACAGTTCCATTTTGGCTACTGTTGAAAGAGTTCAAAGAGTTAATGGCTTGGGGGAAGAAGCTGTTTAAATGTCTGCTGGATTTGGTGCGCATGGATCGGTAGCGCCTGCCTGAGGGGAGTAGCTGGAAAAGGTGGTGGGCAGGTTGCGGAGGGTCCAGTAGGATTTTCCGCGCCCTAGTTTGGATTCTTGCAGTGTGCAAGTCCTCGAGAGTGGGTAGGGCGGTGCCAATGATTTTTTCCGCCGTCCTAACCGTCCTAAAAGTCAGATTTTGTCCATTTTTGTGGGGGCCCTGAACCAAACGGTGATGGAAGAACACAGGATGGATTCGATGACAGCCGTGTAGAAATGTTGCAGCACCTCCTGTGGCAGGCCATGCTTCTTTAGCAACCTCAGGAAGTACATTCTCTGTTGGGCCTTTTTCAGGATAGAGTTGGTGTTGACCTCCCACTTCATGTCCTGGGAGACTGTGATTCCCAGGAACTTGAAGGTCTCAACGGTTGACACCAGGCAGTTGGATAGTGTGAGGGGTAGCTGTGGTGATGGATGTTTCCTGAAGTCCACCATCATCTCAACTGTCTTGAGCG
Organism: Hippocampus bargibanti; assembly: GCF_051943395.1. Taxonomy (NCBI): domain Eukaryota; kingdom Metazoa; phylum Chordata; class Actinopteri; order Syngnathiformes; family Syngnathidae; genus Hippocampus; species Hippocampus bargibanti. The sequence goes on from NC_142737.1 coordinate 22,819,218, forward strand.
TGTTCAGCTCCAGGTTGTGACGGCTGCACCAGAGCTCCAGCTGCTCCACTTGTTGTCGGTACGCAGACTCGTCGCCGTCTTTGATGAGACCGATGACCGTGGTGTCGTCTGCGAACTTTATGAATTTGACAGCTGGGTGCGTTGAGGTGCAGTCGTTTGTGTAGAGAGAGAAGAGCAATGGAGAGAGGACGCATCCCTGCGGGGCTCCAGTGCTCGTGGTTCGTGTTGTGGATGATATATTTCCCAGTCTGACCTGTTGTGTCCGTCCTGTCAGGAAGCTGAGGGTCCACTGGCAGATCGTGGGGGACACACCAAGCTGGAGAAGTTTGGGGATGAGGAGTTCTGGGATGATGGTATTGAACGCAGAGCTGTAGTCCACAAACAGGATCCTTGCGTAGGTTCCTGTGTTGTCAAGGTGGTCGAGGATGTGATGCAGTCCAATGTTGACTGCATCCTCTACAGACCTGTTTGCCCGGTAGGCAAACTGAAGAGGATCTAGCAGAGGTCCGGTGATGTTCTTTAGGTGGTTCAGCACGAGGCGTTCAAAGGACTTCATGACCACAGACGTCAGAGCAACAGGTCTATAGTCGTTCAATCCCGAGGGTGCTGGTTTCTTTGGAACTGGGACGATAGTAGACTGTTTGAAGCAGGATGGGACTTCACACTGCTCCAGGGATCTGTTGAAGATTTGTGTGAAGACCGGAGCCAGCTGGTCAGCGCAGACTCTCAGGCAGGAGGGGGACACTCTGTCAGGTCCTGCAGCTTTCTTGATCTTTTGCTGCTTGAAGAGCCGTCTAACGTCCAGTTCGTGGATCTGTAGGGCAGAGGGCGGAGATACGGTAGTTTCTGGTAATGGTGGGCAGACCGGGGAAATGGTGGTGTCCTTTTCAAATCGGCAAAAGTATGTATTTAACTCATCAGCCATACCATTGTTGTACACTGCTTGGGGGGAAGGTAAACGATAATTTGTTATTGCTTTCAGGCCATTCCACACTGATGCAGAGTCGTTAGCGGAGAACTGTTTGTTAAGCCTCTCCGCATAACTTTTCTTTGCGATGTTAATTTCATTCGTCAGCCTGTTTCGGGCGAGTTTGTAAACTGCTCGATCGCCGCTTTTAAATGCGGATTCTTTCTCTTTCCTAAGCTGCCTGACTTTGGGAGTGAACCATGGCTTGTTGTTGTTGAATGAGCGGAAGGACTTTGTGGTACACACATGTCCTCACAGAAACTGATGTATGATGTTACAGTGTCTGTGTATTCATCCAATGTGCCCGTTGAAGTTTCAAAGACGCTCCAATCAGTGCAGTCTAAGCATTCTTGTAGCGATAACTTTGACGGTGCACTCTGATATCATGGCCGAGGAAGTCTGCCAGCTCGTCCATTTCATTGTCTTTTAAATTGAGAACTTTGGGCATTGTGGCCATGTGCTTTATCAATGTTGTGGAAGACAATGCTTCCAGATTTTTTGCCCCGCAGTTTAGGGCTATCTGACGAATTACATGAGATCCTCTGAAGTGACTGGGGGCTTGTGGTCTTGCAAAAAAGAATGTGTTTTGTTCAGTGGCGGTCCGTGCATTTCACACCTAGGCCTTCAGTGAAGTCCTGCTTAGTCCGACTTGAACAAATATCCCTCGTAATACCATAATTTATGACACAACGGCTGGAGATATCATTTACAAAAGCACACGCACACAGTACTGGGCGTGGCATCACCTTAATCGTCTACAACACAGGCTATTTTCCGGTGCAATTACACATCAATAAATCTGCATCAGCAATTAGAACTTGTCATTATACGTGATACTGCAAACACTTAAAAATAAAAGGAAATTTAAAATCATTTGTCCACAAAGTTTTATTAAGGCCACCAAGAATATGCAATCCAAATTTTACACTAAATTACAAAATGTCAGTTTAATACAGTAAAGTCTCGTTATATCAATATTCAAGGGAGTACGAAAAAATATCGATATAACCGGGACTATCGATATATCCAATCCTGCGCCGAACTGCATTAAACAAAAGCCGCCAAAAGAGGGCAGCCAAGCGCCATATAAGAAACGGAGCTGGCCATTAGCTCCCTTTTTTTTGGGTCAGAGATGTTCCCCCAATGTGTCCTCAAAATGGCACATATAATTCTTTAATGATTGTAAACATGTATGCTTTAATCTTCAGAACTACAGTGTATTTGAAACATATTCATAACTGGATGTGTAACAAGAAAGCATATTATCCGAATCTGAAGCCATTGTTTGGATTCACAAGCAATGCAAGACGTCTTGGCGTGAAGTCATTTTTATTTGCATTTGAATAAAAAGTGACATCGGCTGTCCTTTAATACACAGTATGGAATGTTAATAATTTTCAAAATCATCGCGCTTCAGCAGACAAAACAAGAAACATTGTTGCAAAAAACGATTGCATTCATATACAGTACAGTGGGCATGTACATAACACAACAGGGAAACTGCAACGCTTACATCTTACTGTATTATGTATACAATTTTAAAAAGTCATCAATCTTCTTCTGCTTCCCATTTTTACCTTTTAACACAAACACTTCAATCTCGTCTACTACACACGAGCTAGCGTCTGAAAATGAAAATGGCTCTGCTACACGGGTGCTGGGCACGTAACCAAGTCACCTGACCAAGTCGACCAATGGCGTGACTGATGGCGTGACACGTAACCAAGACACGTGACCAAGTTGACCAATGGCGCGACCGATGGCGTGTCACGTGACAAAGTCACACGGCCAAGTCGACCAATAGCGCGACCGATGGCGGCTCATGTGACCAAGTCGACCAATGGCGCGACCGATGGCGGCTCACGTAACAAGACACGTGACCAAGTTGACCAATGGTGCGACGGATATATCGATATAAACAACAAAAATGGCCGGCGGGGGATGAAAAGGAGCACCGTAATAACCGGATTATCATAATAACCGGGTATCGTACTAAACGGTACTAATTATACATAAAAAGACTAGAAATGTGCAAGGGAAATGAAAATAGTATCGTAATAAGCGGTACTATCGATATAACCGATATCGATATAACGAGACTTTACTGTATAAGAAAAACAACAAGACGTTCACAAAACGAACTATTTGTTGAAAATAAAAGTAAACAAATCTTTTTCATTTGTTCTTGAGAATAGGCCTACATGCGACAGCGAGTTGTCCTCTCCTTCAGCCATTGTGGATTAAAAAAGCGAGTAGATATACTTGGTTTTTCTGCTAAAGTTTCCGGGTCTGATCTGTTGTAGCTTGGTTGATTTGCATAGCACTGCCTCCGCTGAGGGCTGAGGTAAAGTGTAACGCGTACATGTCATGTTCAACGCGAGGCCCTCTAGCTGGCCTTACTGTGCCAACTTGTGATCTGATTGGCTATTCCAACTATATATCAACTACATGTGCCCATTGATGTACAGCGCACAGACGCCCTCACTGTTGATTCTGAAGGCGTCAGTCAGATTTCATACAGCCTGGCGACACAAGCTAGCTGAATTCTGATTGAATTAAAAACTCTGACCAAAACTACAACACTGAAAGGAGCATAACCAAATGGATATAATATAACATCAAGAAAACAGTATGTAGAATAATTATATATATATTTAGAAAAAATACATTTTAAATGAAATTGACTTTTATTATAATTATGATAATGATGTCTGATTATGTTAGGCCAGCAGAGAAGGCCTTGCTGGCTCTGACGGCCCACCACTGGTTTTGTTATCCAGTATCCCACATTCATGACGAGTATTGGCAAGTAATCATGGATGTCTGCACATCAGGTGTCAGGAGAATGGGAAACTTTCGCCCTCGTTTACTTTGTATTTCAATTCTTTGGAAGTGCCGACACAGTTTCCGCTCAAGGTCAGACTAGCCAGCTCCACATCCGGATCTGTCGACGATGTATCTCTCAAAGTAAATGCAGTAAGTGGCATCTGAGAAAATTCACTTAGTCACGTGAGTTTGTTACGTGACCAGCTCCTGTGTAGCAGAGCCATTTCCATTTTCAGACGCTAGCTCGTGTGTAGCAGACGAGATTGAAGTGTTCGTGTTAAAAGATTGATGACTTTTTTAAATTGCATACATAATACAGTAAGATGTAAGCGTTGCAGTTTCCCTGTTGTGTTATGTACATGCCCACTGTACTGTATATGAATGCAATCGTTTTTTGCAACAATGTTTCTTGTTTTGTCTGCTGAAACGTGATTTTGAAAATTACCATACATTCCATACTGTGTGTATTAAAGGACAAACGATGTCACTTTTTATTAAAATGTAAAACACCAATAAAAATGACTTCACGCCAAGACGTCTTGCATTGTTTGTGAATCCAAACAATGGCTTCAGATTCGGATTGTCACATCTCGTCGCCGTCCTGGGCGCGCCCGCCCCTCCTGTCACCTCCTCCGCTGCTCCCTGGAGACGGCCCCTCCCATCATCACGCACCTGGGTTCCCACAGCTGTTTGTCATTCCCTTGATTGTGCCTTCTGACTATATTTGCCGATCGCACAATACCGTCTCCGTCGGAGTATTCTCAAAGCCACCCTTGCTACTACCGTGCCGTCAGGTCTGCCGTTATCGATCACTATCACTTACATCATCCTGCTGTCATTTTTTCATGCGTGTCTCAGTAAAGACTTTTGTTCATGAGTATCTGTCTCGCCGTGTATTTTGGATCCAACCTCCCCGCTTTCCTTTCGTCACTCGAGCCCTGCCCTCAAGCCTCAAGTGAAGTGACACAATACTCCGAGCACCCATGGATCCCGCCGGCGAAGACAGATTCCTCACCGCCCTGACCATGCAAGCGGAGCGTTCGAGCCAGCTGGCCCGAGCCATCACAGAAGTCAGCCAAATTACCACCATGCTGGCTCAACGCTTCGAGGCGGCTGAGACACGCATTGCCGCCCTCACAGCCAAGTCTTCCCCGCCCGTGAGTAGGCACGCTCTACAACTACCTCTCCCCTCACGCTACGCAGGCGAAACCGGGCGCTGCGCTCAGTTTTTAATGCAGTGCACGCTCGTGTTTGAGCAACATCCATACGCCTACGTTAGCGATGAGGCGAAGGTAGCCTTCATCACCAGCCTGCTCACGGGAGAAGCCGAGACCTGGGTGCTGGCCGTCCGGGAGTCCCGACCGGAGCCGCACACCTCGTACCCGGACTTTGTCGCAGAGATACGCCGGGTTTTCCATCATCCCGTGACGGAGTTCGAAGCTGAGGGGGGACTATTAGACTACGTCCAAGGGGCCCGTTCAGCCGCGGAATACTCCGTTGCCTTCCGCATCCAGGCCGCTGGCAGCGGCTACAGCGACCGAGCGTTGAGGGGGGTGTTTCATCGCGGTTTGAACGCCGATCTCAAGGACGAGTTGTCTACCCGCGACGCTGGCACCACCTTCAACGACCTGGTCGCCATCGTCATCGGCCTGGATCACTGTCATCGGGAGCGACAGAGGGAGCAGCGCGGCCGGCGGCTTGACGAGCCCCGAAGCCGGTCCAGGTCTACCACACCCGGCAGCGAGCGCGTGCGGCGCCTGGAGGAAGCCCCCGAACCCATGCTGATAGGGGGAGGGAACGACCGCACCAACCCTGGGGCTCGTCGCACCCAAGGCCCACAGCCTAAGACCTCCGGCCCCCGCAAGTCCCCGTCGAAACGGCGACCACGGCGACCTCTGGAGGTCAAACCCATGACCCCCGTTACGCGGTTGGAGCTGGACAGCAAACTAATTGGGCCCTCCAGCTCGCAAACCGTGCGGGCACTAGTTGACTCGGGGGCCGACGGGTGCATCATCGACCCCCAGCTGGCTGACTCATTGGGCTGCCAACTCATCGATCTCCTTCCCCCCAAGGAGATTGTCGATCTGGACGGTCGACTGTTGGCCCGAGTCACCCACCTCACGGCCCCGCTTAAACTTAGGGTGGCGGGCAATCACGTTGAGCACCGCCAATTCTTAGTTATGCCCTCCCGGAACGCGCCGTTGGTATTGGGTCTCCCCTGGCTCAATACCCACAACCCGTCCATCTCCTGGGAGGGCCCCACCATTCAGGGCTGGAGCCCCTACTGCTACGCCAACTGCCTGCGGTCGGCTACGGCAGGGCGAGACCCCTCCCGCGGTGGCCCGCCCGAGGGCATCTGCCTCAAGGGTGTGCCACAGTGTTACCACGACCTGTGGGAGGTGTTCAGCAAGGACAACGCCCAATCCCTGCCACCCCACCGACTGTATGCCTGTGCTATTGATCTGCAGCCGGGGGCTCCATTACCGGACTCCAGACTTTTTCATATTTCACAACCTGAACGGGAAGCCCTGAGCACTTATATAGACTCCTCCCTAGCGGCGGGACTCATTCGCCCGTCACGTTCTCCGCTGGGCGCAGGGTTCTTTTTCATTGATAAGAAGGACGGATCCCTGCGCCCTTGTGTCAACTACCGCAGTCTGAACAACATCACCATTCGCAATAAATACCCTCTCCCTCTCATGGACTCCGCCTTCGCGCCCCTCCAGTCCGCTACCATTTTTTCTAAATTGGACCTCCGTAGTGCCTACCATCTGGTCCGCATCCGTGAGGGGGATGAATGGAAGATAGCATTCAAGACGCCATTAGGGCATTTTGAAGCGGCCCTCCGGTGCGTGTGCCTCCACAACCCGGCGTCGTGGTCCCTACACCTACCCTGGGTGGAGTACGCCCACAACTCCCTGGTCTCCGCAGCCACAGGTCGGTCCCATTCATGTCCGCCTGTGGCTATCAGCCGTCCTTGTTTCCCACCCAGGAGGGCCAGGTGGAGGTCCCGTCTATTGAACATCACCTCAGACGGGCCCACCGAGTCTGGAAGGAGACCAGGGACGCCCTGACACGCACCGCGTCCCGGAACCAGAGGGTGGCGGACCGTCATTGGCGACAGGCACCCAGCTACCAGGTCGGGCAGGAGGTTTGGCTGTCCACGAGGGACCTTCGGCTAGCAGGGTCGTCAGCCAAACTGGGCCCACGCTTCACGGGTCCCTTCCCCATCGAGGTCATCCTCAGCCCGGTCTCGGTGAGGCTCCGGCTGCCACCCACCATGAGGATCCACCCCGTATTCCACGTTTCCCTCCTCAAGCCAGTGGGAACCAGCTCCTTAGCCCCCACGCCCACCCCCTCACCTTGATGTTGCCCGACGGACCGGTCTACACCGTGCGGGAGATACTGGACTCCAGGCGCATGGGCAGGGGAGTGCAGTACCTGGTCGACTGGGAGGGCTATGGACCGGAGGAACAACAGTGCGTCCCACGTACCTGGATCCTCGACCCTTCTCTCATCCGGGCGTTCCATGCGGCTCACCCATCCAAACCTGGTGGGCCGCCAAGAGGCGTCCGTTGAGGGGGGGGGACTGTCACATCTCGTCGCCGTCCTGGGCGCGCCCCGCCCCTCCTGTCACCTCCTCCGCTGCTCCCTGGAGACGGCCCCTCCCATCATCACGCACCTGGGTTCCCACAGCTGTTTGTCATTCCCTTGATTTTGCCTTCTGACTATATTTGCCGATCGGACAATACCGTCTCCGTCGGGGTATTCTCAAAGCCACCCTTGCTACTACCGTGCCGTCAGGTCTGCCGTTATCGATCACTATCACTTACCTCATCATGCTGTCATTTTTGCATGCGTGTCTCATTAAAGACTTTTGTTCATGAGTATCTGTCTCGTCGTGTATTTTGGATCCAACCTCCCCGCTTTCCTTTCGTCACTCGAGCCTTGCTCTCAAGCCTCAAGTGACGTGACACGGATAATATGCTTTCTTGTTACACATCCAGTTATGAATATGATTCAAATACACTGTAGAGGAAAGCACTGAAGAGGAAAGCATACATGTTTACAATCGATTAAAGAATTATATGTGCCATTTTGAGGCGAGCTCATGGCCAGCTCCGTTTCTTATATGGCGCTTGGATGCCTCTTTTGGCGGCTTTTATTAATGCAGTTCGGCGCAGGACGGATATATCGACCAATTGTAGGCCTTGTGTTACTTATACATATTTTCACATATACATATGTTGTGGTGGGCATGTTCATTCCTCTATACTGCTACAATGTCTTACTTGCTTAAGGTTGTCCATTGTGTCCGATGATGACAGTCCAGCTGTACTTCTTCTTGTGGGACCATTTCATGTGACTGTATAGCCCAATCCGTGATCCACACTGCTTGCCACAGGCAGAGCAGATGAAGGCATTGACTGGGGTTGTGGGTATGGCACTGGCATGATGTCTCCTTTGATGTTTCCTGGTCCGTCGGTCACCTCGGTCTTCCTCAAGTTTCTGTATGCCTTGTTGGAGGAGCTGCCGCCAGATGGAGCGTTGAGCTGCAATGTCCTCCAGCTGGGTAGGTCGGGTTCAGGCCGCATTTTTTCATGGCAGTCTTCACCTGGTCTTTATAGCGTTTTTTGGGGCCTCCTGCCAGGCAACGGCCGAGATGGATGCTGATGGCTGTTTGATCCGGTTTTGTATCTCTCTGTCGATGCTGCAGTCGTCAGAGAGAAAGCTGCCCAGGTATTTGGAAGAGTCCACTATTGCTAGTGGCTTAATGGAGATGGTGAATGTTGGTGGATGAACTAGAGGAATGGATGCCCACTGACAGATTACCTCAGTCTTTTCCACATTGACAGAGAGGCCCAGTCTACCATAGGCATCTGCAGCAGCTGAGAGACTAGCTTGTAGTGCTTCTGGTGTGTGGGCCACAACTGCACAGTCATCTGCATATTTGAGTTCGATGACTTGCTCTGATCTTACTTTCGTGACTGCCTGCAGCCTCCTGATGTTGAATAGATTTCCATCAAGCCGGAAATCTATGGTAACCCCACTGTTCTTCTCATGGAGCAACAGTGTCACACACAGGAGGAAGATGTTGAACAGGACTGGTGCGAGGACACATGCCTGGCGTACACCAGTCTGCCACATTAGGGTCGAATACACTCACACAGTTTTTTGGTCTGGAATGCCCCCGTGGGGACACTTTAAGAAATGTCATGAAACGTCTTTAAAACATGGTTTGAAGTCTCTCAGAGCAATTTGCCCGTGGGGACCTCATTTTGCAGTCTCTCAGAGCAATTTGCCCGTGGGGACCTAAATTGAGGTCCCCACGGGTACACTTTAAATAACATTACATTTATGCCCGGGAGTTTATAGGAATCACTGCTGTCAATGAAAATATTTCAGATGTCATGAAATAAAAATGATCGGAGTTCAGTTAACATTTGGTTGGTTAATCTTTTAAAGGGGCTGCTTGACAAAGGCATCTGTTAATGTCATTGTTGTGTCCGGAGGAATGAGAGAGGAGAGTTGCTTTGTCAACGTGTTTATTGTGCCACCATCTTAGTCTACCTGCGGTTGTGACGTCACCGCTGCTTTTCGACCTGTCGCAACATTCTGTAGCAGTGTGACATATGCTACATTTACCCCCCCTCCCTGAAGGAACCAAAAACACTCTGTAACAAGGGAAACCGGGTAGACTGCCGGTTTCCCTGCTTAGTCGTGTGGGTTATTCTGCCACGCGATAGGCTAAGCACTGGCTAGGGACATTCAAAATCGGTGATAATTGTCCAAATACCGAGGGCAAAGGCGAACGCGAGCTGGCCGAGGCTCTGGCCCCACGGGCACGGCTGGTTCACGACGCTCTTCGAGGCGTCAGTAGTTTTTGCCTGAGAAGTCGTTCGAGGGGGTCGGTGCCGCCACGCTCCTTAGGCGGCTGGCATGCCAACGGGACCCGTCAGCCAGACAGAAAGTGGTCGGTCCGAGTTGGGCGGTAATCTGGACTGGTGCTGTCCAGAATGAGTCCAATTTGTGAGAGCAGCACGGCCGGCGAATGCGGACCCAGTCCGACACAGTAAGTGTGCGTTGCTTCGTCCGGCGCTTCTCGTTGGGCCCTCTGCTCGCTGAGGAAGAGTAGGGAAGGCCGTCTGCTTGGTTGGAGCTTCATCCACCCCCGTTGCCCTGGGGGTGAATTGGGGCACCCGCACTGTCAGAGATAGAAAAGCCGAGTGCACAAAACAAGTCCAAGCCCAAGAGGTTGGCGCCGTGACGGGACACTTGGAAAGTGAAAGCAGGGAGAGTCCTTGAGCCATAGCGCACCGTGAAGGTGGCAGTGCCCACCATACCAATCTTAGTTTGGCCATAGCCAAACAAGTCCTCAGCGTTGGCCTCGATCGGGAGATGAGGAAATAGCCGTCGAACTGTGGACACGTTCAACAGTGACCTGGAGGCTGCAGTGTCGAGCAGGAGTGGTAAGCTCACTCCATCCAGTTCCACTGTGCACCACTTGAATGGCTTGGCGCGCGAGCCCACGCAGTGGATGGTGGTTCGCCTCGGCTTGTCTGGTGAGCGGCGTGGCGGGTATGTTGACGTGGGAGCAGAGCGGCACATCCTGGCGAAGTGGTTCCTCCTTCCGCAGTGCTGGCATCTCTGTCCAATGGCTTTGCAAGTTGGTGCGCGTGTGGGGTGCCAGGCAGACCCACAGTTGGCACAATGTCTGCGTGTGTTGGCCCGTTGATGTCTGACGACATTTATCTCGGTACGGTCGTAGGTGAAGGTGGGAGCAGAGCGGCACATCCTTGCGAAATGATTCATCTTCCCGCAGCGTTGGCATCGTTGTCCGGTGGCTCTGCAAGTGGGCGCACGTGTGGGATGCGAGGCTGACCCACAGTTGGCACAAGGCGTGCGTGCATCGGCCCCTTGACGTCTGGCCACATTTATCTCGGCACCGTCGTATGTAGCGGTGGAGTCGTAGGTGAAGGTGGCGTCTGGGAGTGGAGGGGTTGGAGCAACAATCTGTGCCAACGCGGGAGAGTGTGAAGGTGTGGGTGGCTTTACGAACTGAGCCGTTAATTGTGCTGCGTTCTCCAATTGAAACGCCATTTCCACAGCCTTCGATAGTGGGAGGTCGTCAGGGGACAATAACAGTTTCTCCCGTAGTTTGGGATCAATCGTGTGCTCGGCGAGTTGATCCCTAATCATTTCCTCCTCCAAGCGGCCGAATTTACAGAGGCCCGCTAAACACCGCAAGTCGGCAACGTAGTGGTGTACCGACTCGCCTGTTCGTTGCCGTCGTTGACGGAAGGCAATCCGCCGGACAATCACGCCCTGAGGTGGGGCGAAATGTCGGGCCAATAAAGTGACACAATCCCCGTATGTCTTCGCGGGTCCAAGAGAGCGAAAAATGCGCTGCCCCTCACTACCTAAACTGTGTATTAGCATAGCCGTTCGGCGTGCTTCGCTTGCCTCGTTTAGTCCGGTCGCCGTCAGATACGTCGTAAACGAGTCATACCAGCGGGACCACGGGACTGGTGGCTCACCGGGGAGCGCGAGAAACGAGGGGAGGGGAGCTGTGTAGAAGTCCATCTTCGTCGCCAATGTTGTGTCCGGAGGAATGAGAGAGGAGAGTTGCTTTGTCAACGTGTTTATTGTGCCACCATCTTAGTCTACCTGCGGTTGTGACGTCACCGCTGCTTTTCGACCTGTCGCAACATTCTGTAGCAGTGTGACATATGCTACAGTCATGTCTGACTACCTATTCGTCTTTTAGTACAACATAACCTGAAACCCAAGACGGATTGTATATGAACTTGGAAAATTGATTTTAATTAGTATGAACAGAAGCAGAGCTAGAGGTAGCAGAGATGACGGTGTTGAAGCTTTCTTTGGGAGTGACCAGGTTGAATACAATCAGGAATGAGTACTGTATATTAGAGGTGTAACACATATTAAAGGTTTTGGAAAGAGAGTCAGAGGGGCCAGACTGCAATGGTTTGGACATGTCCATAGGAGAGAGAGGGAATATATTGCGAGAATGCAGAGTCTTGAACTGCCAGGCAGGAGACCAAGAGAAAGGCCAAAGAGGAGGTTTATGGATGTAGTCAAAGAGGACATGATGGTAACTGGTGTGAGAGAAGAGGATGCACAAAACAGGGTAAATGGAGGACACTGATTGGCTATTTCGACCCCTGAAGGGAAAAACCAAAAGTAAAAGAAGCAGGTTATAACACGTTGAAAGATTTATCAATACATTTATCACTGTCAATTTTAAGATTTTAAAACAACAAAAACAGTCTTAATTGACATTTCGGAAATGTTGTTCTACATTTGTGTGAACTGATGTTGGCTTAGCACGAAAGTTTAAAAAGTCATTTAAAAAAGTCAAAGCAAAACACATTTTTTTATTTTCTCCAGAAGATGGCCAGTTATCGTGTCTCAGAATCAGACAATCCTTCTCAGGTCCTTCCAAGGGATCTTGTCTCACGGGACTGGTCCTGTGGTGGCCTGTCAAACATTCATTTAATGTCCTGCACCTGGCTCATTTCTTTCTTGTTTTTGAGGTGATGTGTTTTGGATTTCTACAGCCTTTTTTGTTTGGTTTTGTTGTTGTAATAATTGCTTTCCCTTTGTTCCTGTGATTGCAGCATTTATGTATTGCGATTGTTAATTTTCGGGATTTATTAGGTGCTGAAAATTTTTCAGGTTCTGAAACTTTTATTGAGCATCTTCATCTTTATTAAGTTCACAAGCCAGTGTCTACTTGTGCCAGTTCCAAGCCCTTATAAATACAGACGGTTGTGTCAGGAAGGGCATCTGACGTAAAAGCGTGGCCAAAACAAACATGCGAATCAAACCTTTGAAGATGGAGGACATTGATTCGCTCTGTTTCCAATATATTCCTGTATTTGGCCATTTACAGCATGTTTTTTGGGTGTTTTGTTTCGCAGCCCAGTGGTTAACACGTCAACCTCACAGTGCAGAGGTCCTGGGTTTTATCCCGACTCCGGGTTCCTGTATGGAGTTTATATATTCTCTGTGGGCCTGTGTGGGTTTTCGCCAGGTACTCTGGCTTCATCCACCATTCCAAAAACATGCAAGGCTAACTGAAATGCAACAGTCAAAATTGTGCCTAGGCATGAATGCTTGTTCGTCTCTGCGTGCCCTGCGATTTGCTGGCAACAAGTTCAGGGTGTGCCTTCTCCCCGCCACCCTTTCGAGGATAAAGCAGATCAGAAAATGGATGGATGGAGGTGTTTTGTGTGTATTTTTAGTTTTCCTGCGTGTGTTGTCTCTTTTTCGTTTGGATCTTTCTTTTTGGTCAGCATTTGTGTGAGCCAAAAATATCAGCCACCTTTTTTAAACTTAAGTTTTACTTAAAATTAAATCATCCACCGCCCTGGAGTGGGTTTATGTGAATACAGTTTAAGTCATTAAATAGTTTACTTCTAATAAAAACAACAACAAAAACAGACAGCTACACAATAATCGCAATAATCTGCACAATAGTCGCAGAATTGCAACATTCCACCCGCTTCTGGAACTTGACATGGAAGATGATTGATTATCAATAACCGCCAACTGATAGTGATCTCACTTTTCTTTTGCTGTTGTCTTCTTGCCACATTATTTACTGTATTCAACAATCCCGAGACAGGAATAATAAAACGGTAATGTTGCATAAATCATGTTTCAACTTTGGCAATACAATGATGGGATCCATCATTTGTCAGTACTGAACAAGAGGCCAACAGACAGGTACAAATCAGAAGGATAATAGGGTTTGTCTTGGCTTCATGTTCTTGTGGGACTCACAATGCCATCATACGGAATGGTTTCTTAGTTGTTCTTTTTTCAGCATGTCACGTGATGGATTTCTGCTTGTTGTGTGTGCATGCATTTGAAAAATATTTGCCGGGTTAGTGTATATTTAAAAGAATTATGTCTATAAACAGAGGTTTCACGGCCTCCAAAGTATACGCATGGTGTCATTGATTGGGAATCGGGACCTGAAAAGTTTGGACTTCGTCTTTGGCCTTAAAATGCTGTTTGTATTCCAGTCAGGAATACAACATTCTGGTATGAGAGCTTACATGATTGGTACCTCAGAACTGACATATTTGGATTGGATTGGATTTGCCTTTATTAGTCTCGCAGTGGAGAAATTTACATTTCGCAGAAATGAAAGTAGAAAAGCAAAACACAGGAGCTGCTGGAAAGGCAGCCACTCTCGCGGCACCGTCTTGAAGTCAAAAGAACAAAAAAACAACAACTAAATAACAAATAACATGACAACACAAAGACATAGAGAGACATTCATTCTTAAGCACTTTCTGTACCCTCTTTGTTACATAAAGCAGTTCCAGATGAAAGAGGAAAGGATCAAAGCGTCTCTTCACCAGTGGATCAGGGACATCATGGTGGAATGTGCACGTCAACTACAAGCTAAATGATGAAAGCAAACACGCAGCTGTAGCATCCATTGACGAAAAGAGATTGTCTTACATCTCCTGTCCCACATAAATCTGCTTCAATTCCAAGCCGCAACAGTTCCACATACGCATCGGCGCTCTGCGCTGACGCTCCTTTTTTCTTATCGCGGGCTCCTCAAGCCATGCATCCATCCAGCCGCAGACTGTCCAACAGCACCGACCTTTCCGCTGAACAAAGCGGGGCTATGAAGATGCTGCCCATTACAGGCGCAAAAAAGCACAATGGCCCCAGAGCTGTCCAGTGATGACAGTCGAATGGCACCGACATTCCTCCCACAAACAGTACTGGCATATTCATGCTGCCGAAAAGGCGCAACCGCTCAGCACAGTCTCCTTGATGAATGTCGTGGTCAAAAATGCTGAAAAACAATCCGTGTCCGTTCCACACGACGCACCACCACACAAAGTGACAAAAGAAAACACAAAAACAAGACAAAAACAACAAAAAAAGCAAGGCTCATCAGAGCACTTGCTGACGGCTGCCCACTCGGGCGCCATCTTGGACTCCTTGTCCTTGTACAATTTGTGATTGTAAAGTGTCCTTGAGAGCTTTGAAAGGCACTTATACATCTTCTTCTTCTTTTCCTTTCGGCTTTTCCCTTGACGGGGTCGCCACAGCAAATCAGTGTCCTCCATCTTTAGAGGTTTGCTCTGCATGTTTGTTTTGGCCAAGCTTTTACGTCGGATGCCCTTCACTCTTTCATAAAATGTAATATTATTATTATTACAATTAATTTGTCTCTGCTAGAATACACTGCACTATTATCATCCTAAAGAAATTGCAAAGAGGCACTATTTGGGTTACTGTTTATACGTAAATGGCTTGGGGGAAGAAGCTGTTTAAATGTCTGCTAGATTTGGTGCGTATGGATCGGTAGCGCCTGCCTTTGGGGAGTAGCTGGAAAAGGTGGTAGGCAGGGTGCGGAAGGTCCATTAGGATGTTCCTACTTGTTATGATTCTTGCAGTGTGCAAGTCCTTGAGAGTGGGTAGGGCAGTGCCAATGATTTTTTTTCCGCCGTCCTAATTGTCCGTTGAAGTCGGATTTTTTTGTGTTACCTAACTACCAGATCGAAGTGGATCTCTTCGAAAAGAATTGATATGCAAAAAAAAGCACCAGTAATGTAAAACGTGGGAACAAGTAAAATGCAGAATGAATCAAAAGCGCTGCTGTGCGATGCAAGGCACGGATGAGGACATGTAAATTGCTTGTCAACGAAAAGGACAAGAGAATTCAAAACACGGGAAAAAAAAGAAAAGAAAACAAAAAAATAAAGACTACACGATCATAAAAATCACGAATGTGTCAAAAATTGAAGCGCTTGAAAATACAGTCATGTTCAAGGCTTAATTATCTGACTTGAGAAGGAAACACACTTGTGCCTGAGACTGAGTAACATTGATTGCTTGTTGCATCGTTTCTGGACAAAATGCCTTGATTTTGTAGATAAAGGAAATATACTTAAATTAAAGAGACACATCTGGTACTGACAGAGTGATGGGACACATTGGTCAAAGGTATGCATTGTAATCCTTTGTAACAAGATGCTCTCTGTATATGACATGATCTGTGATTTTTGTTGGGAAACAATACATTGGATTCATAGTTGTCATTCAGTGACCCTATGTTACCAAGTTGAAATAGCTGTTAGCACATCATGTAGGGATTGTGCCTTCCATGGACAATGTTGTCCAGTGGTGGTGTTACAAAAACTGTAGTCCGATTAGAAATATTGCCATTACGAGAACATTACTTCCTACATTTCTTTGTAGCATGGATTGTAATTGGATTGGATTTGCCTTTATTAGTCTCGCAGTGGAGAAATTTACATTTCACAGCAGCAAAGTTATGAAAATTATGTAATGTTGCCACTTTCAACAGTAAGTACCTT
Organism: Hippocampus bargibanti; assembly: GCF_051943395.1. Classification (NCBI taxonomy): domain Eukaryota; kingdom Metazoa; phylum Chordata; class Actinopteri; order Syngnathiformes; family Syngnathidae; genus Hippocampus; species Hippocampus bargibanti. Next base: position 22,835,388 of record NC_142737.1, read on the forward strand.
TTAACTCGTGAACCTACTTTCATAATAATGCTGTAGCATCCACAGAAGCTATATTTTCCCAGGCAGCTCTAAAACTGAAATGCTTATAGGGCCTGTGAATTATCTGGTAATGCAGTGGATTTGGACCCAGCAACATTGGTAAGATTTTATGGTGTAAACCATAAAATATGTAAATTATCCACCAATCCATCTATTTTCTGATCCACTTTATTGCCATAAGACTTGTGAGGCATGTTGGAGCATATCCAAGCTGTCTTTGGGCTGGAGTCGGGGCATACCATGAACTGATTGATAGGCAATTGTTTGATTGACAATGATTCTCCCTCGCGAGTCACCATATTCTGCTCCGTATTTAAAATCATGAATAATAACATGATTACTGTATATAACCTAAGGAAAATTTACTTTAAAAAATGGGTCTAAAATGATAAAATTGGCTATTTTATTTCCAAGATACTCAATGCTTTTTAACTGGAGTCTCATTCACACCTATGACCTCTTAGTATTGAAAGCTTTGTCATCGAACGTCTGCAAACTGGTGTTAGGGAGGGGGGCCAGGCCAGCATCAGATGGACGCAGCTTCTGTGATGGGGTGTAGAAATATTAATGTTTCGTGAGGTTGTAGCAGTGAAACCATCGTAAACAGTGTAATTGCTTGCACATATAAAAGTACAGACATAATGACGTTCGAGATTAATTTTGTCGGACCGATGTCCCATTTTACATGGGCTTGTCAAATTGATTAATCTTCTGGTCACACTGCATTCACCTCATTAAAACCTTTTGTTGGTATTTTCTTAATAATAAATAAGATGTGGTTCATTTTGCATTTACATTCTGATTTTCATGCTGCAAGTTTCATGCTGTTATACGCTTAGTTGGTTGAACATGTGTGACTACAAGACACAGTGGTTTCTTGTGCACTTTGATAAGAGCAAGAACCAGCCTGTCAAATTGTCATCCTCGGCTAATAAATCGAGCTGTGGACGGAAAGTCCACAACTTTGCTGCTGTGAAATGTAAATTTCTCCACTGCGAGACTAATAAAGGCAAATCCAATCCAATCAAAAATCCAATAGAAAGGAGTACATTGATACCTCAGTTTACGTACCTAATTTATTCCCGGAAAGTGTGTGTAAGGCAAAATGTTCATCTGCCAAACATTTATTTCCATTAAAAATGAGAATAATCCGTTCCCAGGTCCCCATAAAACATAATTTTCTACCAAATAAGCCTTAAAACTACACAAAATATACCTTATTTTATGTATAATAAATGTGATATTGTATTGTAATTAAAGAAATAAACTGTACTGCCTTAATAAAGTCATTTTATTTACCCCTGTGATGGTAGTTGTCAATGGACGATGAACTTCCAAGTTGCCCTTTGATGATATCTGAGTGAAGTTGCCATGCTTTCTTGGCGATAATACCCTCACTCACAATGTCCCCTTCTAGCTGCTTTTCGTTAATTCAAATTAACAGAAGTTTTTCAACCTCCTCCAACCTCCTCCTCCAACCAACCTATTGCCTGAGGCCGTTGCTTAGACAACACAGAAACACCCTGAACCACACATAGCGATGGTTGATTTAGCATACTGGTACTGGGACGCTAAGTCACACAAACACACTCCTCGTTCGTGTTTGTCGATGATCTCCTTCTTCTGCTCAACCGTAATTTTTTTTGTGTCCTCTTCGGATGAACACTAGCCTGTGGTGGGGTCTTTTCCGGTCCCATAACAGCAAAAGTATCATTGATAACAAACCATGTATGCACTCAAGGAAAGGGGTGATGAAAACTAGTCCACCAGTCACCGTGGAGCTGTTCGACCGTGTAGTTTGGTGTTCTTCCGCCGATAATTGGTCTGCCAGCTACCGTGGGGCTCCGTGTGGTTTGGTTCGTTTGCCGAAAAGTAGTTAATATGACAAGATTATATTTCCACGCGAAAAGTTCGTCAGCTAAAGCGTTCGGAAAATGAGGTATCACTTTATAGTGATACCCAACACAAAGCGGAAGGAAGTACTTGGTACGCTCTCGTACGAGAAGAGCTCATTCGCGAGGTTACAAATCTATCAATTAATGGAAGGACAACCCATTAAAAATCTATGTTCTGTTGTTTTATGGATTTTGGTGCTTGGGATGTCCACGGTCTTGGTATTCAAATCAAGAAGATTATGTTTTACTAATGTATCACTTAAATTTGCATATACTCTCAATAAATAGCTTGGCAGAGGGCTGCAGAAGTTGGGCGTCCACTGCTGGCAGTAAAAGACAGTCTTCCTGTGTTCGAGCCTTTGTTCACAGTATCCAACCGAACATCTATGACACATTCCCGAAACATTTTTGTGAAAATTAGATCTGCCTTTGCTGTTGTCGTCCTGTCCACTGTTTACCAAAAGTTTGATGTCACACTAAAACCACAGAAGTTATTGTGGTTACATTATTATTATTATTATTATTATTATTATTATTATTATTATTATTATTTTATCTATTCATTTCTCATTGCCATAGAGACAGAGAAGAATGAAATTAAGGAAAAGCAAAGTTTAGTTTACCATTTATTTTCCTGTGTCTGTTAAGAACGGATGATTTCTCAATGTTCCAGCCCTCTTTGAATGTTTTTTTTTCCTTCCAGGTCAGTGATAGTGAAGTCATACCAAGAACTGATTTTGGTACAGAAATTGTGCGATTGATTTCCACTCTGTGACTGAATAATTTAATGTCCTGCCACACAAACTGGGACATTTGAAAGACTAATCCGATTTCCAATTGATCGAAGTGTACACTTACAAAAGTAATTTCATTTCTGATCGAAGAGTCTAGTTGCGTTAATCTTCGTTTGAAGAGTTGTTTGGTGCGCTTAACTACATATAAATAATGTGTTGATGTTTTTTATTACACTTTGTGTTCACCAAGACCCTTCACATATTGAAACATACACTTCTATTTGCCATTATGTTAATGCATAGCAAAAACAATTAACTGAGTGTGCAAGCTTAATGTCATTTGTCAGAAAAAGCCTGTGAATGGCTGTTAACTCTTTCACAGTATTTGAAAGGCTCAAAATATTTTGAATGCACTCACAAATCTTATGGCCAGTGAGTAATGCATGGATGCTTAATCTAGCATGGATCTGAAGTATCTATGAATAAATGCTCCGACTTTGGCACTGTTTATCCTATCAGAAGAGGATTTAGGAATGACAGTCCAGACCAGAGAGACCAGAATCACCCATGTGTTTTTTGGCAATGTTGTATATCTCACATAAGCTTATTTCCCTTTTTTGTAATTCATGCTTGAGATTGGGTTGTTTGGGTCTTGAGCACCTGCTGGTGAATCTCGGTCAAAGTATTTTTGTGCATTTGAAACAAATAAGAGAGCTGTTTTCTGCATCACACACATACAAGAGGAAACAAAAACCACAATCTACCCCTTCAACTTTAACTTCACTGTCTGAAAGACTGTTTTTTATGCAGCCGTATTCTCCAAGGAGCATAATTGTCTTCAATTTGAATTACTGGCACGCATATTCTGGATTTCCATTACAAAGGGTCACTGCAGTGTTGTAATACAGTAACAGAACATTTATTGCGATAGATGAAATCATGTTAGACAGCTAAAGCATTTCAATGTAACATTGATTCATTTTTCATGCCGAGGAGTGCAGTTTCATTATATCATTTTGCACCATGTCAACATTTATTTTCAATGACAAAAGCAAACACAGTGTTCTGGCTCCTGACTTCCACCACACAAATATCAATCAATTCGGGGTATAATCATTCCAAATAAGTGTGTCAATGGGGCTGTAATAAAAACCGATTAGAATAAGAAGAGTGCTTTTATTTTTAAAGATGGGATTTTATTGTCAAACTGAATTGAATCATTCCACCTGAAAATGTATTGACATACATAACAATTTGCTCGTCATTGGTAGATATGTTATGGATTCTATTTTCATGCTGAGTACACATGCAATCCAACTGCCTGCATTTGTTGCACTCATTTTTGTTTTGGTATTTTGCTTGACTTTGCACTGGTAGAATGTGGCATAAAGGGCAGTGTAGGATGGAAATAGTCTTTTGCAGGGCAATCCTAGTGCCATCCCTCATTTGTATGAAAAGGAGGGTGTTGCAAGTGCAGTACACTCGATCATGCCTTGCTTATCTATCATTGTAAGAACAGAAAGAGACTCAATGGGACGTGTGCATTGCATTAGCAGGTCATCAGCAAAACCTACCCTTGCAGATGATGTCGTTATCCATACAAATGGAGACCACCACGTACCCTCAGTTATACGTCTGTGTTAACACCTCACCTTGCAGAGGTGCAGGGTTCAATTTTGGTTCTGGCTTTCCTGTGGGGAGTTTGTCTGTGTTAAGCTCTCAGTCATTCAGGAGTGGTCCATTGATGAAAAGGTTCCTTCAGCCGCCATTTGTAATTCTTTGAAGGTGTCGGACGTTTCACTTCTCATCAAAGAAGCTTCGTCAGCGAACTAAATTTTTGCTGGTAGCCCTGGCCCTATGTGTATATATGCCTACTGTCGAGGGTGGCGGTGTCAGACCACTCCTGTGAGAGGTCCTTGCTCTAAGGTTGGGGGGAGCAGAGGACCATTTCCTGAGGCTACATTGATTATTATTATTATTAATAATTGGTAACCATTGGTACTGTTGACCTTCAGGGTGCCAGTGGAAAATGGACTACTGTTGGTCGAAGAAGGAGAGGAGGGAGGTGTGCCCGGAGGAAAAGAGAGAAATGGAATGCCAAGAGTATAGAACTAAGAGTAGGAACTTTGAATGTAGGAACAATGACAGGTAAAGGTAGAGAGCTGGTTGACATGATGCAGAGAAGGAAGGAAGGTAGACATACTGTGTGTCCAGGAGACCAGGTGGAAAGGGAGCAAGGCTAGAAGCTTAGGGTCAGGGTTTAAGTTGTTCCATCATGGTGAAGACAGAAAAAGAAATGGAGTTGGGGTTATCTTAAAAGAGGAGTTTGTTAGGAATGTCTTAGAAGTAAAAAGAGTATCAGATAGAATGATGAGTCTGAAGCTAGAAATTGAAGGCGTGATGTTCAATGTTGTTTGTGGGTATGCCCCACAAGTAGGATGTGAGCTGGCGGAGAAGGAGAAATTTTGGTTGGACTTTGATTAAGTCATACAGAACATCCTGAGAAGTTAGAGGGTTGTAATTGGTGGAGACTTCAATGGACATGTTGGCGCAGGAAACAAAGATGATGAGGAGGTGATGGGCAGGTGGTTGACTTTGCTAAGAGAATGCAAATGGCTATTGTGAATACTTTCTTTCAGAAGAGACAGGAACATAGGGTGACTATAAAAGTGGAGGCAGAAGTACACAGGTAGACTACATTTTGTGTCAACGGCGCCATCTAAAGGAAATCAGTGACTGCAAAGTAGTGGTTGGTGAGAGTGTAGCCAGACAGCATAGGTTGGTGGTGTGTAGGATGACTCTGGCAGTGAGGAAGATGAAGAAACCAAAGGCTGAAGTGAGGACAAAATGGTGGAAGTTGAAAAAGGAAGAGTGTTGCATGACATTTCGGAAGGAGGTAAGACAAGCACTGGGTGGGCAAGAGGTTCTTCCAGATGACTGGCAAACTACAGCGAACATAATCAGAGACACAGGTCGGAAAGTCCTTGGTGTATCGAGTGGAAGAAAGGTAGTTGAGGAGACTTGGTGGTGGAATGGGGAGGTGCAGGAGTGTATACAGAGAAAGAGGTTAGCAAAGAAGAAGTGGGACACTGAGAGGACGGACGAGAGTAGACAGCAGTACAAGGAGATGCAGCGCGCGGTTAAAGTAAAGGTGGCAAAGGCCAAACAAGAGGCCTATGATGACTTGTATGCTCGGCTGGACAGCAAGGAACGCAAGACTGATCTTTACAGGCTGGCGAGACAGAGAGACAAAGATGGTAAGGACCTGCAGCAGGTTCGGGTGATTAAGGATAGAGATGGCAATGTATTAATAGGTGCCAGTAGTGTGATGGCAAGATGGAAATAGTACTTTGAAGAATTGATGAATGAGGAAAATGAGAAGGAACAAAGAGTAGAAGACGTGACTGTTGTGGACCAAGACGTAGTAAGCATTAGCAAGGATGAAGTGAGGAGGGCGCTGAAGAGGATGAAGGGGGGAAAGGCACTTGGGCCTGATGATTTACCAATCGAGGTATGGAAGTGTCTTGGAGAGGTGGTGGTGGTGTTCCTGACTGGGTTATTCAACAAGATCTTAGATGGCGAACAGATGCCAGAAGAATGGAGACGAAGTGCACTCGTGCCCATTTTTAAGAACACAGGGATGTGCAGAGTTGTACTAGTTACAGAGGAATAAAGTTGATGAGCCATACAATGAAACTCTGGGAAAGAGTAGTTGAAGCTAGACTAAGAGCAGAAGTGAACATTTGTGAGCAGCAGTATGGCTTCATGCCAAAAAAGAGTACGACAGATGCAGAGTTTGCTTTAAGAATGCTGATAGAGAAGTACAGAGAAGGTCATAAGGAATTGCATTGTGTCTTTGTAGATCTGGAGAAAGCGTATGACAGGGTGCCGAGAGAAGAGCTGTGGCATTGCATGAGGAAGTCTGGAGTGACGTAAAAGTATGTCAGAGCGGTGCAAGACATGTATCATGACTGTAAGACAGTTGTGAGGTGTGCTGTCGGTATGACTGAGGAATTCAAGGTGGAGTGGGACTCCACCAGGGGTCAGCTCTGAGCCCCTTCTTGTTTGCTATGGTGATGGACAGGCTGGCAGACGATGTTAGACAAGAATCTCCTTGGACCATGATGTTTGCAGATGACATTGTGATCTGTAGCGAGAACAGGGAACTGGTGGCGGAGAAACTAGAGGTGTGGAGAAATGCCCTGGAAAGGAGAGGAATGAAGATCAGTCGCAGCAAAACGGAATATATGTGTGTGAATGAGAGGGATCCAAGTGCAAGAGTGATGCTACAGGGAAAAGAGATAAAGAAGGTGGAGGATTTTAAGTACTTGGGGTCAACTGTCCAGAGCAATGGAGAGTGTGGAAAAGAGGTGAAGAAGCGTGTCCAGGCAGGCTGGAGCGGCTGGAGAAAAATGTCAGGTGTGCTGTGTGATAGAAGGGTTTCAGCTAGGATGAAAGGAAAAGTGTATAAAACCGTGGTCAGACCAGCCATGATGGTTGGACTGGAGACAGTGCCACTGAAGAAAAGACAGGAAGCAGAGCTGGAGGTAGCAGAGCTGAAGATGTTGAGGTTTTCTTTGGGAGTGACCAGGTTGGATAGGATCAGGAATGAGTACATTAGAGGGACAACTCATATTAGAGGCTTTGGAGCAGTGACGTGCAGTCAGGGGAGGCAGGTGAGGCAATGCCTCACCTGTCATCATGGAAAGCTGTCATGGAAATATCAAATGAAAAAATAAATTAAACAGTTATATTTAGTGATTTGTACTTTAAAGTTCTTGTCCATTTAACTTCACCGTTTTAGGATTTTTTTCAAAATCACTGAATTTACCGTTCAAATACTAAGTAGAGACGAGCAGTGAGGCACCAGCCGGCTGATCCTCACCATGGATTGCGCAATCACTATGCTTACTGTGCTGGCTCGCTCTGCAGTGAGACCGCATTGCTGTCCTTCTGCATATCGCTATTAAAGCGTTCAAACACGTTTAGTATATGATCTAAATTTCTACAGTTTAGCTGGTGTATATAATGTAGAGTCATTGTACATTATAAACACTGTACTACAGTGTTTATTTAGTTTTATATTTATCAAAACGCTGTGCGTAGGTGAAGCAAACAGTTCTCCCGCCTCAAGACAGGGGGCGCTTGTGATTCCAGAGATACTTCCGACTCCACGTCTGCAGAATAATAGAATTAGAGACAGAAAACTACAGTAAAGAGTTAGCAAGTAAAGTGCAACCCTGCAGTCATTTTTTCGTGTTGCTTGGCCTCGCTTTCAGAATGGAGGATTACATATCTAAATTGAAAGAATTTTCTAAACTGGACTTTCAATCGAAGCAGGAGGTAATAATTAAAGGAAGACCAACACCGGAGCTAAAAGGTTTGCTTCAGACAACGGGACACAATACTCGCTCTTTTCAGGCGGACTGGTACACACGAAAAGGCTGGCTGTGTGGATGTCCAGCAAGAAACCGCCTCTTCTGCTTTTCCTGCCTTCTGTTCTCAACTTGTGACAATGTCTGGACTCAAATGGGATATTGTGACCTGAAAAATTTACAACGGAGCCTCATCAAAACGGGCCGCCGTGCGTGATAGGGCTGCCCTGGTCTCCCTCTATACCCGATGGGCCCGCCGAAGATGGTGTTGTATCGACGGGACCTCCACCTCCCCTTCCTGTGTGGGAAAGAGCGGAGGCTGGTAGCCATAGGCCGACATAAATGGTGACCGACCTGTGGCTGAGGAGACCAGGGTGTTGTGGGCTTATTCCACCCATGGGCGATGGATGGACCAGGCCGATGAACGATGGAGACACACGCAGCGCATGGCCGCCTCCAGGTCCTGGTTCTTCCTCTCGGTCTGGCCGTTGGACTGGGGATGGTAACCGGAGGACAGGCTGGCCGACGCCCCCATGGACCTGCAGAAACGCTTCCAGACCCGGGATACGAACTGGGGCCCTCGGTCCGACATGATGTCAGTAGGGATCCCGTGGAGACGGACGACGTGTTTGACCAATAGTGTCGCCGTCTCAATAGCGGACGGCAGCTTGGCCAACGGCACAAACTGTGCCGACTTGGAAAACCGGTCCACTATCGTGAGGATGACCGTCTTACCACGGGATGGGGGGAGGCCGGTGATGAAATCTACTGATATGTGGGACCAAGGGCGCGGGGGGACGGGTAGGGGGCAGAGCAGTCCTGCCGGGGGCTGATGGGAAGCCTTGCCACAGGCGCACGACGGGCAGGCCTTAACGAAGTCCGCCACGTCGTCGCGGAGCCGCGGCCACCAGAATTGCTGAGAGACGAGGTGCTTGGTGCAGCTCACCCCTGGGTGACACGCCACCTTGGATGCGTGCCCCCACTGGAGCACCTCCGAGCGCAGCGACTGGGGAACGAACAGTTTGCCAGTGGGACAGTTATCGGGAGCCGGGGTACCTCTTAATGACTCCATGACCCTCCGTTCGACCTCCCACTGGAGCGCCCCCACGATCTGGCGGCCGGGCAGGATGGATTCCGCGAGGTCTTCCTTGCCTGCTGGCTCGTGGATCCGCGAGAGGGCGTCGGGCTTAGTGTTTTTGGTCCCTGGACAGTAGGTGAGGATGAAGGAGAAGCGGGTTAAGAAGAGCGCCCACCGTGCCTGGCGTGCGTTCAGCCTCTTGGCGGCCCGGATGACCGCCAAGTTTTTGTGGTCGGTAAGCACGGTGAACGGCTCTTTCGCCCCTTCGAGCCAGTGCCTCCACTCTTGAAGAGCCAATACGACGGCTAGCAGCTCCCGGTTGCCCACGTCGTAGTTGGCTTCTGCGGGGCTGAGGCGGCGGGAGAAGAAGGCGCAGGGGTGGAGCTCCTGGTCGACTGAGGAGCGTTGGGAGAGTACCGCCCCAATGCCTGAGTCCGAGGCGTCAACCTCCACAATGAATGTGGCGTTGGGGTCTGGGTGGCGGAGAACTGGGGGGTGAGTGAACGCCCCTTTCAGCAGGCGGAACGCGGCGTCCGCTTCTTCCGTCCACCTGAACGGGGTCTTAGTAGAGGTGAGTTGGGTGAGAGGGAGGGCCTTCCGGCTGTAGTTACGGATGAAGCGGCGGTAGAAATTGGCGAAGCCCAGGAAGCGTTGTAGTTGCTTGCGAGAGGTGGGCGTGGGCCATTCTACCACCGCTTCGGTCTTGGCGGGGTCAGCCCGAATCTACCCCCGCTCCACGATGAAGCCCAGGAATGGTAAGGAGGAGGTGTGGAATTCACATTTCTCGGCTTTTATGTATAGTCGGTTCTGCAGCAGCCGCTGCAGAACCAGCCGGACGTGCTGGCGATGTGCCTCGAGGGACTCTGAAAAAATTAAAATGTCATCCAGATAAACAAAACAGAAAATGTTCAGAAAATCCCTCAAGACGTCATTAATCAGATTCTGGAACACAGCGGGTGCATTGGTGAGACCAAATGGCATCACCAAGTACTCGAAGTGTCCCAGAGGCATCTTAAATGCGGTCTTCCACTCATCCCCCTCCTTAACCCGAATAAGATGGTACGCACTCCGGAGGTCCAGTGTAGTGAAAACGGTCGCGGCCTGGAGGGATGCGAAGGCGGAGTCAATCAATGGATGCGGGTATTTGTTCTTGATAGTTATTTCATTGAGTCCACGGTAGTCCACGCATGGACGCAGCGTTTATCTTTTTTGGCGCTAAAAAAGAACCCCGCTCCCAAGGGTGACCGTGACGGCCGAATGAGCCCGGCTGCGAGTGAAGAGTCAATGTAGTCCCGGAGAGCCTGTTGTTCAGGTTGGGAGACGTTGTAAAGCCGAGAACTGGGGAATGGAGCGTTGGGCTGGAGGTCAACGGCGCAATCATAGGGACGGTGCGGTGGTAATGACAGGGCGCGGTCCTTGCTGAACGCCTGTCGTAGGTCGTGGTAACAGGGCGGGACCCCCTCTAAACTAATAACCTCCGGTGGGTAGCCGCGAGATGATGACGACCCGCCCGCGGCCGACCTGAGGCAGTGAGCGTAGCAGAGGGGGCTCCACCCCTGAATGGTAGGTCCGTCCCACGAAATGGCCGGATTGTGGGTCCCCAGCCAAGGTAACCCGAGCACGATGGGAACCGAGCGTGATGGCATTACGAAGAACCGCCGGTATTCCACGTGGTTGCCCGAGAGTACGAGTCGAAGTGGTACGGTTTCTTGCTTAACCTCGGCGAGTAACCGACCGTCGAGATCGAGTATGCTCCGACTCGCCCCCAGCTGGACAACCCGACAACCCAACGCAGACACGACGCGAGGGTCCATGAAACAGCCGTCGGCCCCCGAATCCACTAGGGCCCGAACGGACATGGTCCTGGTGGGACCATGTATTACGGCCTCCAGCTCCAGTCTCCGCGATGCGAACCCACCCGCGGACCTTAATGGGACCCGTAGTTTGGGGGGACGGGGCGACTTACAGTCGCTGGAGGGTCTTCCGGGGGGCCCCCAGCTAGAACAGTCCGGGGCTAGGTGTCCCGACTTCCCACAGAGCTGGCAAGCCGGGCTAGGGTTGCGTCGCCCTGGCTGTCGTGGAGCGGCCCTTTCGCCCCCCATCTCCATAGGCTTCATGGCCGCGTTCCCCCCGCGCAGAGAGGTCCCGGCTCTGCCCCATCGGGTCCCCGCCGGGGGCTCGGGAATAGCCTGGGCAGCTTGCTCCCGGGTCCTCTCTCGCATCCGATTGTCCAGCTGCAGCGTGAGGGAGATCAGCTCGCGAAGGCTGGAGCATTCGTCGCGGGTGGCCAGTTCGTCTTTTAGCGCCGCACTGAGGCCGCGCCGAAACATCCCCCGCAGGGCGCGGTCATCGTATCCGCTGGCGGCTGCCAGGACACGGAAGGCGATGGAATATTCCACCGCCGATCGGCTGCCCTGATGGCAGCTCCACAGCTGGGCCTCCGCGTCCTGCCCACTCACCGGGTGATGGAACACCTGCCGCAGCTCGGCGACGAAGTCCGGGAAGGAAGCTCGGAGCTCCGGCCGTGATTCCCAGACGGCCAACGCCCAAGCGGCTGCCGGGCCGGCAAGCAGGCTGGTGACATACGACACCTTTGCCGCGTCGGTGGTATATACGGAGGGTTGTTGGTCAAATACTATGGAGCACTGCAGCAGGAATTGCGAACAGCGTCCGGGCTCCCCTCCGTAACGGGCGGGGTGTGGGAGGTCGGGTTCGCGGCTCATGGTTTGGCAGGGGACGGCCGCCGAGGCGGCAGCGTCACTGATCTCAAGTCTTCCTACCCGTTGAGCCAATACGTGGATGTCGCGGCGGATCTCCGCGAGGGCTGGCACCAATTGACCGATCTGCTCCGCCCGCTGAGCGAGGACGGAGAAGATACGGTTACTGTCTGCGGGATCCATGTTGGTCGGAAGATTCTGTCACGTTCCGGCGGCGACAGTTGCAGCTGACGAGCGGGAACGTTGGGGATAGGTGGTGGATCGCCAAGCAGGACAGAGGCGTAGGTGCAGGCAACCGATTTATTAACAGAAATAATGACGAAACAAACAACGTTAGTGGGCGAGCGGCGGCAATCCACCCAACCACACTAACTAACAAAATGAAAAGGCATACGAGGGTGCAAAAACAGCCTACGACGCGAGGCAACAAAATACATGCGATCGTGGCTATAATAATATCCTCGGGCGAAGCATCTATGTAATGAATATACATTCAAGGTACTGGCAAAGTGTGAGGCGAAGTATTTTCCGTCGCTGGGTAAGTGCCAGCGTCGGGTTTAAATGTCCCGCAGTCAGTAATGAGGGAATTGACAGCAGCTGGCGAACGGCGGGAGCGGAGGCTCCGCCCAGCTGTCAACTCGCTCATGACACTTTTAAATCTACAAAGAAGTTATCGATGCCTTTCTTCAGAAGGAGCGGCGCATGGACTTCATTTACAAGTAAAGGTAACACAATAAAAACGTTTTTTTAATTATTTTTTTTCTATGCTACAGTTTGTATATATAAAGAATGCTGACATGAAATTTTAAACAAAATACGTTAACTGTTGCCAATCAAATGGTGAATAAACTACTCTGTAGAGTTAATATGTTTGTAAATCTGACTATGATGACGTCAGTGCCTCACCAGCCATGAACCTCACCGCACGTCACTGCTTTGGAGAGAAAGTCAGAGAGGCCAGACCGAGATGGTTTGGACATGTCCATAGGAGAGAGAGTGACTATATCGGGAGAAGGATGCTGAGCCTTGAACTGCCAGGCAGGAGACCGAGAGGAAGACCGAAGAGGAGGTTTATGGATGTGGTCAAAGAGGATATGAAGGTAGCTGGTGTGAGAGAAGAGGATGCACAAAACTGGGATAGATGGAGGACATTGATTCGCTGTGGCGACCCCTTAGGGGAAAAGCCGAAAGGAAAAGAATAATAATAATAATAATAATAATAATAATAATAATAATAATAATAATAATAATACGTCTGTGTAAGCTCTCAGTCGTACATGAGTGGTCCATCGATGAGAAGGTTTCTTCTTCAGTACAGATGACGGCTGAAGAAATCTTCTCATCAATAATAATAATAATAATAATAATAATAATAATAATAATAATAATAATAATAATACATTTAATTTCTAAGTGCCTTTACAGTGATGAGAACTTTTTGTTTTGTTTTGTTTTTGTTTTTGTTTTTTTTACCCGGAAGTAACACAGCAGGAAAGTTATGAAAGGAAGATGAAAGGAAAGAAAGAATTAGAAAAACAAAATACAGGAGCTGCTGGAAAGGCAGCCACTATTGAAGTAAAAAAAACTAAATAAAAAATAATATGATAACACAAAGACACAGAGATTACGTCTATTGTCCTGATTGATTATGGTCTATGAATGGCCTGATTGCCCCATCACCTCATCAGCATGACTAAGCCTATGTGGTCATGATCTAAGAAGTCTGTTGCACAATCCAAATTAAACCTCACACCACCATTGTGATTTAGTGAAGGGTTTGTTTTTATAAAAATAACTTATTTTACTCCCCTTTCAAACCATTTATTTTCTTTCGCTAAGATTTTAACCTCACTGTCGCCAAGTGGTTGCTAGCTTTTAACTGCCGCTGCTCACACGCAGACAAAATATCCTGTGACTGTAAAGTGTCCTTGAGAGTTTTGAAAGGCAGTTATGAATCAAATGTATTATTATTATTATTATTATTATTATTATTATTATTATTATTATTATTATTATTATTATTATTATTATTATTATTATTTAGGTGCACATGTACTGCTGATTGAGGTACACTCCTATTATCCCTGCAATGTTGATAATCTTTTTGGAGAATTTGTTTCGTCTCCCCAATGTATTGCTCTTTACAATGTTCAGTTTTACATTGTATCAAATACATTACTTTTTTTATTTGGCAGCCTATCTTTTGGATGCATTAATTTTTGTCTTAAAGTGTTTATCGGTTTCAAAACACAAAAATTAGCCTTTAATCGTCCCACAATGGGGACATTAGCAAAAAGCAGTGGAATCCGTCACAAAGGCTCAGTAGAATATACAAAACATATCGATGAACCCCAGTGTGTGCTGTCCCTGCGGATGTGGCAATTTTGGGTCACTTAACATCAAAGCGCTGGTCATTCAAGCACTAACTGCTAGAACAGATCCAGCGGCTTCTGAAGCAGCAGAGTTTCCTATCAGCCGAGACAGTATAGATATAACCCTTGCACATTACATTTTTATTGTTATACAGCAATACTTTAATTCTTCACCTTCTATGTTAAAAAATGTAGGTACAGTACTGGTGCTGCACGAGTTTCTTCGCGCTATAGGTACAGTACAACAATGTTCGAGAGATGATTGGAAAAGTTTGAAATACAATTATCAATAAAGTGTTTTGGGATCAACATTTGTGATATATCTATGGAAACATTTCATAATGTATTCGTAAATTGATAAGCAAGCATTTTCAATCATTTTTAAGCCTAGCATTAAAATGGTGTACAGGTATGTGTGCTACAACCTTTTTCCCAAAGGACACAAAAACCTGTGTCACATTCTTCTCAAAGTAAATATTTGACCCACACTCATGATTGATGAAAATAAGGTAAGACTGCCGTGGCGAATCTGATCATTATTTTTGTTAAATGATTTGCTCCTGTGTTTGTAGTATGGGTTTTATATAAAAAGCACACGTTCACTAGGCAGCACGGCTTATTTTGATCAAAATTAAGGAGACAGAATTAAGTGACTTTTATTTCACAATTTGATGTGTTACGTTCCACTTTGGAATATTAACAAGACGTACAACTGGACGCACTCCTGGTATGACTTAAAGGTTCTGGGGTACACACAACAAAGAAAGTTGGGAAACACTGATTTAAAAGTATTAATTATGTAGCTGTAATGGGGACCGTCAATTATTTCCTATTTGCAGTCAGGCTTGCGCCCAGTCTTCACTGTATGTATAGCTTTTCATGCACAGCAGAAATTCATCTTAAATATACAAGCCCAACCCACCGCCTCAGAGGAAGGTTCAAAGAATAAATGTAAATGTTGACTCACCCATTAATTTTTGCATTAATACTGCATTTTCCTGCAAGGAACTCCACTCCCTTATAACTTTTCAAAATAACACTAAATCACCAAATCCATGAAAGACAGTCACATCAAAGCTGAATAATATGTCTTTGAAAAAAGCATTTGTGCCACAGGCGAATAAGCAGGAGATAGCAAGGACGCCTTCCACTCTTCCACTGTCATGATAATGTATGTAAGTGCAGCAGTGTAAAGTAGTCCTGCTTTTTTGTCATCTCCTTTTTGGTTTGTTTCCTAAAGAAAAATGTGAAAGCTGAATAAGCTTACAGCAACATGTCTGGCCAATTTACTTCTGACCTTTAAAGAAAAATGTTGAGTAAAGAATCAGAGATGCAACTAGCCAGGAGTTAGTATGGTTGAAATAGCAGCCTAAAGTCATCACTTTATGACACAGCCCAAGGACAGTGAGGATTGGAGTACAATTTCTGAAAAATGTAGAACTCTGTGCTTTTATTTAACTTGTTATTTTAGTGGCATTTTCCATGAAGATGACATAATATTATGGGTTGGCTGGTGATCACAGTTCAGCAAAGAACAAAAAAGGTGTGGATACCTTACACCCGTAGAGGCTGCTGGAAATTCTGCCACTTTATCCGACTAAAGATTTTACAATTTTCACAATGAGAAGATGCGTTTGCAATTAGATTGCATTTATTTTCAGGCTTTTAACATATTTCAATCACTGGTGCCAAAAATTGTGCAGTGCACAGCATATGCACAGCATATAGGTCTGTTTGGATACTCTATGGCACGGCATTTTTTACAAACGACAGTTCATCGGAAATGTCAAGAAGGAGCATTTCGAACAGTTATTGAGGTCCAGAAAAATGTCCCTAAGATGGACTTTTTAAACAAATATTTTGTAACAGAATACACAAATACAGCAGCTTGACAAACATAGAGGCAAAGAAACTCATACTGACTCACATAAAAAGAGAATGCTCCATATTTGTTGCTTTATTTACCCAAAAGATGACGTGCCGTTTTGTGTCCCCCACATTGAATTAACTCTTGAGGTAATCGAGTTGATCCTCGATGAAGTAGGGCACTAAGTCTTCCCATGTTCGTCACCTTTGCTACGGCTGCCACTGATTGCGATATTTGTGCTGGTTTATTTTATTTTATTTTTCCTAATTAGAAATCACAGTGACTTTCAAGTTATAGCACCAGAATCACACCCTTCAAACAACCTTCTCGGAGATAATTAACAAATGTCCATCCATCCATTGTCAACACGGCTTAGCATAAACCGCGTCGCATAGGGTGCTGGAGCCTGTCCTTGCTGATTTCAGATGGAAGGCAGAAAACACCATGAACTGGTTTCCAGTCCCAGGGCAATTGTAACCTCCCCGCCCACTGAAAAAAAAAAAACACACACACACAAAAAACACACACATTTACAGCCAAATCCGAAGAACATCCTGTGGGAATCCACAGATATTGTTGATCATTTGATATGTGTCCTGTTGGTATCATTATGCCAAATTGTGAACGGCATTATGAACTGCAGTGTTCAAATAGCAATTCTAATTGGAGCAGAAAGTGTATTTGTCGATTCGTGATCAAATACCTGCAGTGAATTCAGCCGTGCCTATCCTTGCTAGAGAACTGCAAATCGCGTAAAACTACCGAACATTGATCAATTGAACAAGTGCATTCACAAGTTTACAGAAGGTCAATTAACGTTCAGCTGTGAAGGATATGGTGATTTAAGTTCATTCTGATATTTAACCTGAAAGTCACTTCGCCTTACCCCTTTATGAGTGTTGTTAAACTAAAAGGCGAATAAGCAGAGCACAGTACTCCAATAATGCTCAACATTTGAAAGCAATTCACATAGCTTTGTATGTGGGGTTATTTGCCTTTTTCTTTGACAATTTTCTGTTTCATAGAGGATGAAAAACAGGCAAGTGGTGCTCATATGATTCTTGGATTGAGTGGAAGAAAATCAAATGGACTGAAATTCAAGTGGTTGTTGTGCTATTCTACTTTATGCACCATTCTGCTAACAATTTTGTGGAAATAGTTTTTGAACAGAGAACCATTGAAAAAGAATAAGTTAAAATTATCACATAATATTTGAAAAAAAGAAAAACAATAGACAACTTTAGCTTGGACATGTGTTGCGTGTGAGAAAAAAAAAATCACGTTTGACTGGTATTCAATGTGGCCGCCGCCAACTGGCCAATATTACAATTCTTCCCAAACGTATCTTGTACAGTGCACCATGTTGATTGCAGCTATTTATTGTATCTTTCATTCCACTGATATTTGCTGGAAGTGGTAGCGTCTTTAACATGCCCCCACAAGAAGAAATATGCGTGTGACTTTTTCTGCGGCGGTTTATTAGAGTTTGACCATTTCCAGCTGTTGAGATCTTCAGCGCTTTCGCGATGCATTTGGGAGAATAAAGAGTCGAGAAGGTTCTCTTGTTTAGATCATACAAGTACGATATTTATTTGCCGAAGCACAGACAGCAACCGCTGCGTTCACCGTTGTACGAGAAGTCCAAAACATAGACACACAAACTGGCTTTTATCGCTGTCAAGTCATGTGATGTCGCGTCGTGGCTAGGTTGCCAGATCAGTTCAGTATTACAGCGTTACATAAAATGAGGATACAATCTAACTTTCTCAACACCCCCACTTATACTCAGTTTGCTGTAATGTAAACCAAGATAAACAGAGCAATGTGAACTCTGTCTTACACATGTGAACTTTGTCTTACACATTTCACATTTAAACACAATTGTTTTTGCGTATTGGTAGTCATCAATAATGAAATCACCGTCCCATATGATTTTGATTACCTTGTCACTTCTTGACTCTTTGGCATACATACAATAATCACCTGGTGAGAAGGTTTCTTCAGCCGTCATCTGTACAAAAGTGAAGGTTTCGGACGTTTCGCCTCCTATCCAAGAGGCTTCGTCAGCGAACTAAAGTCTGACTGGTCGTATCGGCCCCATTTATATATCCCTAATGTCCAGACATGGTGGGGCCGGACACAGCTATGATAGGTCCCTACTCTCAGGTTGGGGGGGGGGGGGGGATGCGGGGACCCCTCCCTGTGGCCCCACTGATTGTTCCTACATTCCTGACTAACGACTGGCCTATTACCCCCACTCCCCCCGGTATCACCTCATCAGCATAACGACCCTCATTAGCATTGCGAAAGTTGCCTAACCTGTTTTGCCTAAGCAGGCTATTGTATGAATCGGCCGAAACGGGAACAAGGTCTTACATGATTATTTAACCGATAATGAGTATAAGCAAGTGCCGATTGAGGCCTCAATCGGCAGTACATTTGCACCTAAAAGCTAGCAACCACTCATTTAACGACAATGAGGTTAAAATCTTAGCGAAAGAACATAGATGGTTTGAAAGGGGGGTAAAAGAAGCGATTCTTATAAAACAACAAAATCCTTCATTAAACCGGTCTGGTGGGGTGAGGTTCAATTTGGATCGTTCATACAATAGCCTGCATCGATGGACCACTCCTGTACGACTGAGAGCTTACACAGAAATAATCACCTGGGTTTTGCTTATACTCATTATCGGTTAAATAATCATGTAAGACCTTGTTCCCGTTTCGGCCAGATTGATTTTTCTAGTTTGTAAACTAGACCATCATCCTTTTCTCCATTTTCCAGAGCTGCTTTTTGAAGCACCACTCTTATACCTGTTTGATTGGCTGTTGGTGAAAATGTCTCTCCATAGTGTCTGTGTAAGCTCTCAGTCGTACAGGAGTGGTCCATCGATGAGAAGGTTTCTTCAGCCGTCATCTGTACAAAAGTGAAGGTTTCGGACGTTTCGCCTCCTATCCAAGAGGCTTCGTCAGCGAACTAAAGTCTGACTGGTCGTATCGGCCCCATTTATATATCCCTAATGTCCAGACCTGGTGGCGCCGGACACAGCTATGATAGGTCCCTACTCTCAGGTTGGGGGGGCGCGGGACCCCCCCCTTGTGGCCCCACTGATTGTTCCTACATTCCTGACTAACGATTGGCCTATTACACCCACTCCCCCCGGTATCACCTCATCAGCATAACGACCCTCATCAGCATTGCGAAAGTTGCCTAACCTGTTTTGCCTGAGCAGGCTATTGTATGAACGATCCAAATTGAACCTCACACCGGTCTGGTGGCCACAGGGAGGGGTCCCCGCCCCCCCCCAACCTGAGAGTAGGGACCTATCATAGCTGTGTCCGGCGCCACCAGGTCTGGACATTAGGGATATATAAATGGGGCCGATACGACCAGTCAGACTTTAGTTCGCTGACGAAGCCTCTTGGATAGGAGGCGAAACGTCCGAAACCTTCACTTTTGTACAGATGACGGCTGAAGAAACCTTCTCATCGGTCTCTCCATAGTCTATGTTTTCCACCTGGCTCTTGCCCTTTGCTACAAATCGTCCTTTATATTTGTCTCTGACATCTACATCACGTTTGATAGCATATACCCATTTACCCCCCACTGTTTTCTTGCCGCAGGTAGGGTTGTCACAGTAAATGTGTTGTTGTCATTTAATGACTGAATTTCCTCATCCATGGCTTTTGCCCATTCTTGTGAATAAGTTGATCTCATAGCCTCTGCATATGTTTGCGGAACACCACACACAGCTCTGTAACAGTAATCTACTGTGGTGTGTGCCCCATCGTTATCGGTATATTCAATCACAAAATCATCAAAGTGACTAGGTTTCTTTCTTTCCCTAGAAGGATACCTTCTATTTTCAGGTTCATCATTTGTGTCACTTTGTTGTGTGAGTTTATGTTCATTTGGCTCTGTGACTGCACTTTCGCGTGCATCCCTGTCTTGTACACATGACTCTTGGGCTCTCTTATTAGGCTTCTGAAAGACCTCACTAGTTTTAGGCCTTAATCTCATGCCATAATATGTGTTTTCATCCGTTTCATTTATCTGTGTGTCTTTCTCAATATGTAAATAGTACAACATTCCATACACATGTATACCATATTTTGTCCCACCTCTCGTAATCAGTGAATTTTTACCTTCTTTAAATATCACTGTTGCCCCGTTGGTGGTCGCCTTCTTTACAGACAAAATGTCTTGGGGGTATGAAGGAATGTATAAAGCACCTCTCAGCGTTGCTTTATGTCTTTGTCCTTTGATATCTATCAAAAAGACCTCAGCATCTCCTCTTTTATGTGCGACTCCGCTGCATTGTGTGCCGTCCGCCAGCTCCACGCGGTGTCTTTCTGGTCTGAACGTGCTGTCGAAATTCTTGAACATGTTCACGTCGGTGATGATATGCGAAGTGGCTCCCGTGTCCACCATCAATCCTCTCTCTCTGATGTCGCGACCCAACTGCTCCTTGGTTCTGGTCTCGCTGTCCCTCATCTTGAGCATGATGTCGGTGTCGCCGTCTTCTGACGCTTTACTGGCGTCATCTCATCTGTCCTTGTCCTTACACCTGCTTTTGCAATGACTGCACCATGTCTTCTGTCGACATTCTCTTGCTTTGTGGCCTTCGATCCCACACTTGAAACACACTATGCTTGCGTCATCACTGTGCTGATCACGGGTGTTGGTTTTGGTGGTTTGTCGTCCACTCCGACCCTGTGTCTTCATCACACTGTCCCCTGACTCAGTGTTCAATTTCTCAGTGGCTTCAAAACTCCGTAGCTTCGTCTTGAAATCTGCAAACTTGATTTCATCATTTGAATGCGCTACATGGATTGCAAATGGCTTGAAACTTGCTGGTAGTCCTTTTAATACCATGGCAACAAGTAGTCCATCACCCAAAGTTTCTCCCGCATTTCGGAGTGCTGTGATGGCGGTTTCGGCTTTGATGATATAGTCTGTAACACTTTCATCGTTCCTCTTTTGAAGCGACGTGAGCGTGGTGTACAGATTTATTATCCGTGGTTTTCCTTTCCCGGCATAATATTCTCTCAATATCTTCAAAGACTTTCTTCCATCATCAGGTGCATCTCTCATGATGAATGAGAGGCTCTTGTCATCAAGCATATTTATCAATTCGGCGTACGCATCTGCATTTTTCTCTGCATCCGTAGCCATTTCGGAACTCGTCGCCGGCTCGCTTAGCACGGTCTTCTTTAGTCCCAATAAATGAAAATGTCCGAGCATTTTTGTTTCCCATATCTCGTACTTATCTTCATCTCCGTCGAATGCCAGTCGAAGGTGTCTGCTTGCCCTTCCTTGATCCATCTTGACCGCTGTTTAGCCGGTTAGCGATAGCCTCGTTTGCTCACCGCTCTTTCAAGTCTGGATACACTTCTGGCTTCACGTTATCACCCAAACGTCTCCTGGGCCCATAACCTGTTGAGATCTTCAGCGCTTTCGCGATGCATTTGGGAGAATAAAGAGTCGAGAAGGTCCTCTTGTTTAGATCATACAAGTAGGATATTTATTTGCCGAAGCACAGACAGCAACCGCTGCGTTCACCATCGTACGAGAAGTCCAAAACATAGACACACAAACTGGCTTTTATCGCTGTCAAGTCATGTGATGTCGCGTCGTGGCTAGGTTGCCAGATCAGTTCAGTATTACAGCGTTACATAAAATGAGGATACAATGACATGAAAGATAGAATAACAACTGCATTCAAAATATTGGTCTGCAGCACCCTTCGGTTCAGTTTGGATGAATACTCACGTCGGCTTGATGTTATCCATGCTTCTGGTAGCAGCCACAAGAAACATGTTTAAAACATGAAATACAAACTTGAAAGTACGTACGATACTTGTGTTAAGGCGACACTTTTCAATCGTTTTTATATATAAGTTTTAGCTTATTCTTTTTATATCACCTTGTCCATTTGTGCAAAGCTGCTCTGTTGGTGAACTAAGACTGAGATAGTAACATTAGCAGTTACAGTACAAGTATAAAATTGAAACCATTTTCGAGTCACCTATTGTGTAGTGGTAAATTCACAGGAAAGTTGTCACTCACTGGTATTTATCATTTTTCTTGTTTGGCTCAAAAAATATATCAGTGCCACACACTTATATTGCAAGTGTGGTGTTGGGTAAAATTCCCTCATCTTCGTCTGGTTCGGACTTCGTCGAGTTTCTTGATGAAATGCCAGTTGAGTCGATAGTTGGTACACAGCAAAAACTACTTTATTCAGTAACAATCGTGAGAAACATCTCTAGTTGGAGCTGGACAAAAGAAGAACCAACGCCTGCCTCTTCAGGCTTAGTTTAAAGAATACCGCGGCAGTCTGTTGACCAATCAGTTGCGGACAAGTCGATCTTCCGTCCAATCGGCTACGAACAACTCAGTGTTGGGAGGGCCTTAGACTGAATTTGCCTGTTGCAACAACTATTGAACTAATATGCTTGATAATGCTATGTAAACTAAATTAAACATGCAATAATCATAACATGTACTAAATTAAACATGAAATAACATAATGTTTATTAATCTAAGCATGAAATAACGTAATATGTATACTAATGTGCATAAGCACTCTATCATTACCTCCTGTTGCACATTTAACCATCAGTTCATACATTCCCAAAACAGTTTTCATGCATGCACGTCATACTAACTGCACAGGGAACCATTCTTTATTTTTACTTTTACTAATCTAATCTAATCTAATCTAATCTAATCTAATCTAATCTAATCTAATCTAATCTAATCTAATCTAATCTAATCTAATCTAACATTATCTAATATTATCTAACCATTTCTAACTAACACCATGGAGAAGGCGAAAAACCTGTATCACAACTTTGCTGCTGTGATATATAACCTCTCCATTTGTGAGGGTTTTTAAATTTTAATGAGGAAAACTCCTTCTCGGCTCTCCGTTTCTTTTTTTGCTTTTGTTTGTTGGAGCAACCACACTCTGGCCATGGTGTACTATTCCTAGCTACAACACGGGGTCCCGTTCACGCATTTGTTGATACAAAACCTTTGCGTAATTCACCTGAGAATTAGTTATCATATTCATTAGCATTGCTCTTAAGCATGGAATAATACAACCAATGACTAAGAAAATAAATACAATCACAATTGCGAAAGGGATAAACATTCTGAGCAAAGTCGTATACCAAGGGCCCCCCAAAGAGCCCGGCAAAAATCCACGGGTGATCAGTCCGTCGATCATTGGCCATGGCATCTCTGAGATCCCTGATAACAGACAAAGCATCAGTCATGTTTATGGAATTCGCTTCTTCAGGTATGTATGTACAAGTGTCACCCACCATAGCACAGACGCCCCCTTGTGGGGCCGTCAAAAGGTCCAAAACCATTCTATTTTGCAGCACCATTTGTCTAATTGCTGCAATTTCAGTGTTTTGCATTTCATCTACTTCCAAACTGGCATTTACAAACACTTGAAACCTGTAGTCAATTGTTTCAATTCGTAGCATGTTTTTAGCCACTCCAATTTGTGGAAAAAGAGCTAACATTACCTTACTTCCCGTGCTATGGTGTTTGAATTGTTCTGGAACATCAGTTCCCCAGAACGAATCATGGGGCTTAAACGACACTATTCTTTTCACATGATGGTGCGCTGGACGACTGGTAATGATGAAAGTATTGTCAGTTACAGGAACAGGTGCGCACAAACCGTAGGCTCTCGGAGGAATAAAAGAATATACTTTCCAACCACATAACCACCAAAGATGTGAAGACACGGGTAAAATGGTGACATTGGTGTTTAACGGTAGCACATATAAACATCTATCCTCATCTATAAAACCTAAGTTTTGACCTGTACCGTATATTGCAACGCATACTGGTAATCGCAATCCGCTCTCGGTCATAACCTGATTTTCAGTTTCCAAAATGGTGTCTAAACTTGGAACAATCTCTCCTCTCGAAGCATTGCGAAGAACTGGAAAATGTTGATCAGGTTTATGCGAAGATATTGACATATACGCAGCTCGAGCCATTTTATCTCCAAATACCTTTGAATGCACGCGTTGTTGTCACTGAATGAGGCATACAAGACAATTACCTTTCCTATTTTGTTTAGCAATTAATGTAGCATGACGATACCACGTGTTTGATAACAATGGATTCCAGTCATGTTTTTCTCCTGCAAACGGTTGATATAATGTGTCCATGACACCTGAATTTTGGGCCTTTTTGTCAGGTGTTTCCATCCAGGCTGTCAGTTTGATGTGTGGTTTGCGCTGGAAAGGCGATGTTACGACTGGTGATGTCACAGATGACATCATGCATATAGTTACGGGAAAACCAATGTGATGTTCACGAAAATCAGGACAGAGTCTCAAGTCCATGCATCCTGCAACCTTGTGGGTTACGATAACGAGTTGGATATCTGTCATTGTGCCAATTCCAGTTCCTAACCAGTTCCCTCGAGTTATCTTTCTGACAATTCGTTTTGCTTCTTGGGCACAGCTATTTTGAACCCATTTTGTTTTGGGCTCAGAATTGACCACAACGGAGTCCCAACCAGTGGTCCAAACCTTCCCTGACTTGATACGAGCGTACCAAGAACCATGAGGATAATCACTTCCATTTTGTCGTACTTCGTTCATGAGGATGTTAAGGGGAAATGAGATGATTCCTGCATCTTGTAGTGGCAAGCAGGCTATAGGATATGCCATGCTTGGGCACTTTTCTGAATTTGTTGGATGTATTAGTGGAATTTCGCAGGCTGATGGAATGGGAGGTTCTACGTGTGTCATCTGGATTGTCTTCACGAATTCGTACAGCAAGATGATGTGGACCAAACCCATGGCTATTGAGTAGTTTGGCTCCGTCTCTCTTCCACCTGCTCAGGATTGGATTGGATTGGATTGGATTAGATTTGCCTTTATTAGTCTCGCAGTGGAGAAATTTACATTTCACAGCAGCAAAGTGATGAAAGAAATGAAAGTAGAAAAGCAAAACACAGGAGCTGCTGGAAAGGCAGCCACTCTCGTGGCGCCGTCTTGAAGTCAAAAGAACAAAAAAACACGAAATAACAAATAACATGACAACACAAAGACACAGAGAGACATTCATTCTTAAGCACTTTCTGTACCCTCTTTGTTACATAAAGCAGATCTGGTTGGTGAGTGATCTTGCAGTGGCTTTGATGCACCCAGGTGGCTCTTTCGGCGATCTTGATCAGCACGGTGAATGGCCCCTCCGACTTTGGTGCAGACCTTGATCAGCGCCTTGTCTCCGGGGCACAGCAGCCTCTGTTCCTGTGGAGGGAACAAAGGACTGCGGCAGTACACATGCTGTGGACCTCTTTTTGTTGTAAACATTTTACACAACGATTTTGCCAACAAAACGCTTGGATCTGATTAATTCTTTTGCCCAAAGTTCACCTTCCCATAATGGGAGGAAGAATGGTCTTCCATTGCAATATCTCAAAAGGCGTTAAGCCATTATTAGTGGGCATTATTTTCGTCTCTAATTTCATCAGAAATAGACGTTCAGGCCATAATTTGACTGTTATCTCCATTGTTTTTCTGAGTCGTTTTTTTATCGTACCATTCATTCTTTCAACTAATCTTGCACTGTGTGGATGGTATGCACAGTATTTTTTTTAATGCAATTCCTAAATGTTCAGAAATGTTGGTTATTACGTCATTAACAAAATGTGGCCCATTATTATTTTTGGTATGCCATGTTCTGGAATAATATGTTTGCATAACGCTTTTTCAATGGATAATGCGTCGGATTTCTTTGAAGGCACAATTTCCCCCATTTGGTGAATGAATCAATTAGCACGAAACAGTATTTATAAGAATTACTTGTGCTTAGTTCAATGAAATCCATGTGGACCACTTCAAAAGGGGTGTGACCCCTGTGGAAATTTTCCCTCTTTTTGGTCGCATATTACCCAGTGGATTATGTTTACAAGATTGAAAGTAGTCTGAGCAGCCTTCTTGGCGGCTGCATCTGCTCTAGCATTACCTGAGCCAATCCTGTCTTTCGCCCTTGTGTGTGCTGCACATTTGCATACAGCCACACTTTTTGGAAAGAGGATAGCTTTCAATAATCCTCTCAATAAATCTGCATGTTCAACAATCTTTCCTTCTATCCATTTACGCATCAGTCAATGCAACAATTTCTGTCGTTTCCGTTGAATACGTTTTTGGTAATGAACCATCAGCAATAATTTCACCGTGGATGCTGTCAGGTAAAGGTGTGTCATCCAAATCAGGTTGTAGAAATGTCATCATTTTTTTTTCTTTCTCTAGAAGTTCAACTTCTTTTTGGCAAAACTGTAACATAGTCAAGGAAGTTATATTACCTGTACTTTCTAGATTTTGGAACAAAGTGATTGATAGTTTTTTTCTTCAGTTAGTGAATCAAGCAAGATGTCGTCAATGTATAAAAGAATTTGAGAAGTCACCGAATTTTTTTGGTCAACAATACATGAAGACATTCCTTGTGAGAAAAAAATTTTGGTGTAACGACTGAGTGTCCCCAGTAGGGGACGTGTGTTCCAATCTATTCTTATCCTAACCCACATCTGGTCTACATAAAGCAGTAAGGGGAGGGGGAAGAGTGAATGGGGAGAAAAGAGAGGACAGCCGTTGGAGGAGGTGGTGGGGTGGACCCCGCGCGCAGATCCTCCCCCCCTTTGACCTCTGACTCCCAAGCTCAAATTCCCCATTCCACAGCTCGCCCCGCCTACTGCATCGGTTAATTCTCTGTCTCAGCAATGGCGATTTTAAGAACATGAGCTCCTTTGTCCTTTTAAGGCAGGAGGTACTTTTTCAGCGGCCATCTTTGAAGACATAGCTTTTTCATTCTTTCCAGTCATTAACATCATTAACAAAATGTGGCCCATTATCACTCCAAATTATTTTTGGTATGCCATGTTCTGGAATAATATGTTTGCATAACGCTTTTTCAACGGATAATGCGTCGGATTTCTTTGAAGGCACAATTTCCCCCATCTGGTGAATGAATCAATTAGCACCAAACAGTATTTATAAGAATTACTTGTGCTTAGTTCAATGAAATCCATGTGGACCACTTCAAAAGGGGTGTGACCCCTGTGGAAATTTTCCTCTTTTTGGTCGCATATTACCCAGTGGATTATGTTTACAAGATTGAAAGTAGTCTGAGCAGCCTTCTTGGCGGCTGCATCTGCTCTAGCATTACCTGTGTAATTCTGTCTTTAGCCCTCGTGTGCTGCATATTTGCATACAGCCACACTTTTTGGAAAGAGGATAGCTTTCAATAATCCTCTCAATAAATCTGCATGTTCAACAATCTTTCCTTCTATCCATTTACGCTTCAGTCAATGCAACAATTTCTGTTGTTTGTTTTGAATACGTTTTTGGTAATGAACCGTCAGCAATAATTTCAATGTGGATGCTGGCAGGTAAAGGTGTGTCATCCAAATCAGGTTGTAGAAATGTCATCATCTTTTTCTTCTTCTCTAGAAGTTCAACTTCTTTTTGGCAAAACTGTAACAGTCAAGGAAATTATATTACCTGTACTTTCTAGATCTTGGAACAAAGTGATTGAGTTTTTATTAAGGTCAACAATACATGAAGACATTTCTTGTAAGAAAAAAAAAATGGTGTAACGACTGAGTGTCCCCAGTAGGGGACGCGTGTTCCAATCTATTCTTATCCTACACCACATCTGGTCTACATAAAGCAGTAAGGGGAGGGAGAAGAGTGAATGGGGGGAAAAGAGAGGGCAGCCTTCTCGAGGAAGTGGTGGAGTTGACCCCGCGTGAAGATCCCCCCCCCCTTTTTTGACCTCTGACTCCCAAGCTCAAATTCCCCATTCCACAGCTCGCCCCGCCTACTGCATCGGTTAATTCTCTGTCTCAGCAATGGCGATTTTAAGAACATGAGCTCCTTTGTCCTTCTAAGGCAGGACATACTTCTTCAGTGGCCATCTTTGAAGACATAGCTTTTTCATTACTTCCAATCTACTTGAATTGGTCAACATATATGGAATCCTCATCATGTCAGAAAAGAATACAATTGGGGTGTCAGAAAAAACACATTGAAAGCGTCCTTTCAGTATGTTTTCACATCTACCCCATTTTTCCAATTTTCCAACTCACAAATATCTTCTGTTAACTCTCACTCAGAAAAAGGCACACACAATGAATCAGAATCAGAATCAGAATCATCTTTATTGCCAAGTATGTAGAACACACAAGGAATTTGTTTCCGGTAGAACACGCTGAACTAGTATTGTCGTCAAAAAACTGCTAAGTGGCACTATACAGTTCCATTTTGGCTACTGTTCAAAGAGTTCAAAGAGTTAATGGCTTGGGGGAAGAAGCTGTTTAAATGTCTGCTGGATTTGGTGCGCATGGATCGGTAGCGCCTGCCTGAGGGGAGTAGCTGGAAAAGGTGGTGGGCAGGGTGCGGAGGGTCCAGTAGGATTTTCCGCGCCCTACTTTGGATTCTTGCAGTGTGCAAGTCCTCGAGAGTGGGTAGGGCGGTGCCAATGATTTTTTCCGCCGCACATACACACGCACGCACACGCTCACGCACTCACACGCACACGCTCACACACTAGTGGTTATCAATGTCCGTCGCTCCAACCCCCCCTGTCTCAAGATCTCTTTGTGAGACAAAGGAATTTTTGAACTACCACCCAGTCAACACGGATCAGCCAATGAATGTATTAAAATTCACAGATAATTCAGTATCGTAATAGCAGCTGCATTTAAATAAAATACAGTAAAGTCTCGTTATATCGATATTCAAGGGAGTCCGAAAAAATATTGATATAACTGGGACTATCGATATATCCGACCCTGTCTGCATGTAATTTTCTCCGTGCGTGCATAGAAATAGTATCGATATAACCGGGACTATCGATATATACGATATCGATATAACGAGACTTTACTGTACATATAAACCACCGGGTTGAAATTACCAAATCATTCGATTTCTCAATTTCAACAACCAGTCTTCGCGCACAGTGAATTCCAAAAATCCAACCCTTGTGGAAATTATTATTAGAAATCAAAAACCTGGCCTAACAGTCTGCCAGCGTCGCGGAATCAGACATATCTCGATAAATTATTAGATCGATCAGTCTAGTGTATTTGTACGTTAATACACGGGATTGGAGACCCGCTTGGTCGAACCACCCGATCTAAAACCAGAATCAAGCTGGAATCAGAACCAGGTGATATCCAGATCCCGCGTCACAAGCCCTTCAAAATACGTGGATTATCATGAAAAAGACACCTTTAGGCCTAAAAGGAATCTCTTAACACATTCAACAAAATGGCTGCGTGCTACCTCGCTAGCGCATCACTCACCGAGAAACTCGAACGAAGTCAGCCGTGTTTTCAGGTCGTCAGAATGGATGGGAGCCTCCACCACATCACAGCAAGCAGGCAGGGGCCACCAGTGAGATTAAATCTCTGTCTGTCTCCCGTGAAGAATTTCGCGGACTGGCCCCACCGGAGCGATCCTCCGTCTCCTTTTGTTAGCGACGCGCTGGGGACTCTCTCCCTGTCTGGGATCCGTCTATAGCTTGGGTTTCGGCTCCAATTAATGTTGGGTAAAATTCCCTCATCTTCGTCTGGTTCGGACTTCGTCGAGTTTCTTGATGATATGCCAGTTGAGTCGATAGTTGGTACACAGCAAAAACTACTTTATTCAGTAACAATCGTGAGAAACATCTCTAGTTGGAGCTGGACAAAAGAAGAACCAACGCCTGCCTCTTCAGGCTTAGTTTAAAGAATACCGCGGCAGTCTGTTGACCAATCAGTTGCGGACAAGTCGATCTTCCGTCCAATCGGCTACGAACAACTCAGTGTTGGGAGGGCCTTAGACTGAATTTGCCTGTTGCAACAACTATTGAACTAATATGCTTGATAATGCTATGTAAACTAAATTAAACATGCAATAATCATAACATGTACTAAGTTAAACATGAAATAACATAATGTTTACTAATCTAAGCATGAAATAACGTAATATGTATACTAATGTGCATAAGCACTCTATCATGTGGTTATGCATTTTCTTGCCAACTGAGCATTGTAATTAGATCCAGTCCAGTACCACATTCATAATAAAAAACTGATATTCTTCTTTTCCTTTCAGCTTTTCCCTTCAGGGGTCGCCACAGCGAATCATTGTCCTCCATCTTTCCCGGTTTTGTGCATCCTATTCTCTCGTACCAGCTACCTTCATGTCCTCTTTGACCACATCCATAAACCTCCTCTTCGGTCTTCCTCTCGGTCTCCTGCCTGGCAGTTCAAGATTCAACATCCTTCTCCCGATATAGTCGGTCTCTCTCCTCTGGACATGTCCAAACCATCTCAGTCTGGCTTCTCTGACTTTCTCTTCAAAGCCTCTAATATGAGTTGTCCCTCTAATGTACTCATTCCTGATCCTATCCAACCTGGTCACTCCCAAAGAAAACCTCAACATCTTCAGCTGTGCTACCTCCAGCTCTGCTTCCTGTCTTTTTTTCAGTGGCACCGTCTCCAGTCCAAACATCAAGGCTGGTCTCACCACTGTTTTATACACTTTTTCTTTAATCCTAGCGGAAACCCTCCTATCACACATCACACATCACACCTGACATTTTTCTCCAGCCGCTCCAGCCTGCCTGGGCACGCTTCTTCACCTCTTTTCCACACTCTCCATTGCTCTGGACAGTTGACCCCAAGTACTTAAAATCCTCTTGCATCACTCTTGCACTGGGATCCCTCTCACTCACACACATATATTCTGTCTTGCTGCGACTGATCTTCATTCCTCTCCTTTCCAGGGCATATCTCCACACCTCTAGTTTCTCCGCCACCTGTTCCCCGTTCTCGCTACAGATCACAATGTCATCTGCAAACATCATGGTCCAAGGAGATTCTTGTCTAACATTGTCTGTCAGCCTGTCCATCACCATAGCAAATAAGAAGGGGCTCAGAGCTGACCCTTGGTGGAGTCCCACCTCCACCTTGAATTCCTCAGTCACACCGACAGCACACCTCACAACAGTCTTACAGTCATGATACATGTCTTGCACCGCTCTGACATACTTTTCTGTCACTCCAGACGTCCTCATGCAATACCACAGCTCTTCTCTGGGCACCCTGTCGTACGCTTTCTCCAGATCTACAAAGACACAATGCAATTCCTTCTGACCTTCTCTGTACATCTCTATCAGCATTCATAAAGCAAACACTGCATCTGTCGTACTCTTTTTTGGCATAAAGCCATACTGCTGCTCACAAATGTTTACTTCTGCTCTTAGTCTTGCTTCAACTACTCTTTCCCAGAGTTTCATTGTATGGCTCATCAACTTTATTCCTCTGTAGTACAATTCTGCACATCTCCTTTGTTCTTAAAAATGGGCACAAGTACACTTCGTCGCCATTCTTCAGGCATCTGTTCACCATCTAAGATCTTGTTGAATAACCCAGTCAGGAACACCACCGCCACCTCTCCAAGACACTTCCATACCTCGATTGGTAAATCATCAGGCCCGAGTGCCTTTCCATCTTTCATCCTCTTCAGCGCCCTTCTCACTTCATCCTTGCTAATGTTTGCTACGTCTTGGTCCACAACAGTCACGTCTTCTACTCTTTGTTCCTTCTCATTTTCCTCATTCATCAATTCTTCAAAGTACTCTTTCCATCTTGCCATCACACTACTGGCACCTGTTAATACATTGCCCTCTCTATCCTTAATCACCCGAACCTGCTGCAGGTCCTTACCATCTTTGTCTCTCTGTCTCGCCAGCCTGTAAAGATCAGTCTCGCCTTCCTTGCTGTCCAGCCGAGCATACAAGTCATCTTAGGCCTCTTGTTTGGCCTTTGCCACCTTTACTTTAACTGTGCGCTGCATCTCCTTGTACTGCTCTCTACTTTCGTCCGTCCTCTCAGTGTGCCACTTCTACATTTGCACAGTATACAGTTGACATTTTTATTTTGTTATGCTTAGAATACCTTGTTTTCTATCCTTTCACTCCCACCCCAACCCCATCCCTCTTCAATTGCTGCTGTGGACTGCAAATTTCCCCATTGCGGGACGAATAAAGGTATTCTGATTCTGATTCTGATTCTGATTCTGATTCTTCTTTGCTAACCTCTTTCTCTGCATACACTCCTGCACCTCCCCATTCCACCACCAAGTCTCCTTATCTACCTTTCTTCCACTCGATACACCAAGTACTTTCCGCCCTGTGTCTCTGATTATGTTCGCTGTAGTTTGCCAGTCATCTGAAAGAACCTCTTGCCCACCCAGTGCTTGTCTTACCTTCTTCCTAAATGTCATGCAACACTCTTCCTTTTTCAACTTCCACCATTTTGTCCTCACTTCAGCCTTTGGTTTCTTCATCTTCCTCACTGCCAGCGTCATCCTACACACCACCAACCTATGCTGTCTGGCTACACTCTCACCAACCACTACTTTGCAGTCACTGATTTCCTTTAGATGGCGCCGTTGACACAAAATGTAGTCTACCTTTGTACTTCTGCCTCCACTTTTATAGGTCACCCTATGTTCCTGTCTCTTCTGAAAGAAAGTATTCACAATAGCCATTTGCATTATCTTAGCAAAGTCAACCACCTGCCCATCACCTCCTCATCATCTTTGTTTCCTGCGCCAACATGTCCATTGAAGTCTCTACCAATTACAAACCTCTCACTTCTCGGGATGTTCTGTATGACAAAAGTCCAACCAAAATTTCTCCTCCTCCGCCAGCTCACATCCTACTTGTGAGGCATACCCACAAATAACATTGAACACCACACCTTCAATTTCTAGCTTCAGACTCATCATTCTATCTGATACTCTTTTTACTTCTAAGACATTCCTAACAAACTCCTCTTTTAAGATAACCCCAACTCCATTTCTCTTTCTGTCTTCACCATGATAGAACAACTTAAACCCTGACCCTAAGCTTCTAGCCTTGCTCCCTTTTCACCTGGTCTCCTGGACACACAATATGTCTACCTTCCTTCTCTGCGTCATGTCAACCAGCTCTTTACCTTTACCTGTCATTGTTCCTATATTCAAAGTTCCTACTCTTAGTTATATACTCTTAGCGTTCCATTTCTTTATTTTCCACCTCCCTCCTCTCCTTCTTCGACCAACAGTCGTCCATTTTCCACTGGCACCCTGAAGGTCAACAGTACCAATGGCGGCCGTTGTTAACCCGGGCCTCGACCGATCCGGTATGGGATTCAGAGGTTTGATTCGCATATTTGCTTTGGCAATTTTTTTACGTTGGATGACGTTCCTGACACAACCCTCTGTATTTATCCGGGCTTGGGACCGGCACAATAATACACTGGCTTGTGCCCCCTTGTGGCTAGATTCATAATAAAAAACTGATATTTTACTGATATTCCTTCTGTCCGTCTGAATATTGTGGGGGACATTGCCTTCAGCTGCTGTGCCACTCATCATTGGAACACACTACAACTTGACATCCATATCACTCTTTGAACCTAGTCTTAAAACACAATGATTGCAAATTGCTTATTTACTTTAATGTGCTCGTATCACTTGCCATTTTAATGGATGTTTTATGTCTTGCTATTTTATTGTACCAACCTTTAATTATGTTATGCCTTGAGTACCCTGAAAGGAGCCTCTAAAAAAATCCATCATTTGATTTTGTAATTTGTTCATCCCCAAAAGGGTTGCAGGAATGTTAGAGCTAATCCCAGCTGTCTTCGGGCTGTTGGTGGGGTCCACCGTGAACTAGTGTCCATCCAATCATTGTATAATAATAATAATAATAATAATAATAATAATAATAATAATAATAATAATAATAATAATAATAATAATAATTAGTAGTAGTAGTAGTAAATAAAAATGTGAAAATTAGCGATACTGAGAGATGAATTTAAAGAATTTGATGTTTCTCTTTATTTGTAAGTAGGTTCGTTGTCAGATCTCCCAGGCAGGTGACGCGCAGAGCTTGATCGTGGCGTGGAGTCGAGCAAGTCGTGCTGTGAAACTCCGTGCGATGCTGAGCAGGTCTCTGCGAGCGGTGTGTCTGTCCGGGTCTGAGTCCGAGATGAGTCTGATATGATTCTGCCCCGTGGTTCGCCCAATCTCTCTGTCCCGCGACAGCTCCTTTTATACAATTTTCAAGCGTGTGCTATGCGTCAGGGTGAGACGCACATCAAGGAGATCAAGGAATTGAAAGACATGAAAGGGTTGAAAGGCGCACTTCAAAATCATACACGCGTGTGACGCAACAGGGCTCCCCTCCTGGATCCGAAGTCGGTGAAAGCGATGAAGGAAAAAGAAATAAAAACAAAAGTCACTCTGCGACATGATGACGGTCACCGGGCATGGCAGGCGTCGGTGGGGTGATTGCCGAGGAAGTTTCGTGGTGCCTGAAGTCGTTGGACGGGAGCACGGCAAAGAGTGCTCTACGACTGCCAGTTTGAGTCGATCGATGGAAACTTTCCTCGCGGCCGTCGAGTCGATGCCGGAAGGCCTTCTCACCGTGAGTTGTTCGGCTGGGGTCGGTCAAGTCGGAGAATCGTTGAGGGATTGTGCATGCTGCGGACAGGCCGGTCATCGGCGACGGTGGCGTTGATCGCGCTGCCCTGGCGCTCTGCAGGACGCTGAGGAAGCACGCTGACGTCGGCGGCCGAGTTAGCCATGAAGCGTCTTCCCGAAGTCTGATCGTGGACATAAGTGATGTCCGACGATGTCCGATCGTGGACATATATGATGTCCGATCTTGGACATAAGCGATGTCCGACGATGTCCGATCGTGGACATATACGATGCAGCTAGTTGCAGAGTCGCCCGGCGAATTGGACGATGTCGGCCATCAGGGTGCGACAGGTTTCACGGTGGGGTCGGGCGCCCACGGGTGGTGGCGGCCCATCGGGAGCTCGGCTCGAGGGGTCTTGCTGTGAAGATGCCGGGTTCACGGGCGGCTGGGAAATCTGGTACTTTCCATTTGGAGAGTTGATTGGGATGAGGAGGAGGGAAAAAAATCCTCCTGGCTGGCTCGCCAATAAAGAGTTTGATGTTTCTCTTTATTTGTAAGTAGGTTCGTTGTCAGATCTCCCAGGCAGGTGACGCGCAGAGCTTGATCATGGCGTGGAGTCGAGCAAGTCATGCTGTGAAACTCTGTGCGATGCTGAGCACGTCTATGCGAGCGGTGTGTCTGTCCGGGTCTGAGTCCGAGATGAGTCTGATATGATTCTGCCCCGTGGTTCGCCCAATCTCTCTGTCCCGCGACAGCTCCTTTTATACAATTTTCAAGCGTGTGTTATGCGTCAGGGTGAGACGCACATCAAGGAGATCAAGGAATTGAAAGACATGAAAGGGTTGAAAGGCGCACTTCAAAATCATACACGCGTGTGACGCAACAATTTCAACATGAATAAGTAGTAGTAGTAGTATCAAGCGGAATGGAAAATGGATGGACATGATGATGATTATTATTATTACCCCATATTATAATTACTATTTTTTGTTATAGATTCAATACAACAGATTCAAAATGTCCGTATTTATAAAGACAAAAATAACATTCAGTTTTGAGTGGTGCCATTTTCAACAAGGTCACTGTTATTGTTGTCACACTTTCCACTAAAATGTAGTAAAATCAGATATACACTGTGTAAAACATTTATAGAGAAATCTTCAGTCCAAAAATGAAGTTATATTTTGTACATATTGATTTGACACAGATGCTATAAATCAGTACATAAAATATGGAGATGGAATCAGTGTCCCTGTCTGAGAACTGTTTGCTCACACAAAGCAAAATATGAATGATGAGATGATTTTCATTACAAGAGCTTATTCTGATATTTATCTTTGCTCCATGTTGCCAGAAAAAGAAAAAAAAAACATGTAGTAGTTACTCAGCTTGCAAAGCACATTTGTGCATTCCACAAATTCATCTCCACACACCAGTTTGAAAGGTGGACTGGCAAATAGCATAGCATTACAGACAAGTAAACACAGCTGTGATCAGTCTAATAACAATGATAATAGTGATCCAGCTGAGTGAAGGTCATGGAAGCACAGGCAGTAAACCCAATGATGGAAAAACAGATGAGACTGTAACCGGCACACCAATGAAATTTACTGATGGAAGCGATGACGGAAGCGGGGTTAAAATAAAATGACGGACTAACCGACAAGATGAATTTTGTAATGCCCACCTTGATACTGTATATTTTTCCTTCCGCCCACCACAAATACACATCAAGAGCTTCTCGTTTGTACAGTATACAGGTCACACAGTCATACTGTACATTGCTTGACCATTGGAAGAGGTATTTAAACAAGTCAACTGCTTGTGTGAGTACTTAATTAATAGTACTATTGGTCAACTATCCATTTTTCTCCCTGATACTCTTTTAAATACCCAATCATTGTCTAACAAGTGTGTGATTTTCACTGAGATGTTACTCAAACCTGGCACCCGCCTAATGTATCTTAGTCAGGCTTACGCAGCGCTTTGAATGCTCCTAGACTGACAGGCAAGGGTGGCGACATAGCATGTCTTTTAAAGAAAAACTTACTGATCCATCTGTCGTCGGAATTGGCTTGTACAGTATACAAACTTTCACTTTTAAAAAGATGCCTGACAACCCGGGTTACTTTGTTAGATTGCTGAACCATCAGATTCAGTTATCCTACTCCATTATTTTCAATTCAATTCTATTCAGCAAAGTCTGCAGTACCGATGCAATCTTTGCTTTGTACCTCATGGAGACGATGCTGACAGTGGTTCACAATGGTTTTTACATTGCACCTATCATTGGGGAACTAATAGTCATCTTTATTGTTGTGAGAGCAAGTAAAAGACCGATAGGAATGTTTACAGGACAGTTAGTATGCTTTACTAGAAAGACTATAAAATTTAGACTTCCTCTCTTCACCGAAGAGGAGGAATCACAGCAAAATTTGTGCATGCAGATTAGTCCAATTATTGAATGGCTAAATAGATTGATGAGTAAAGAAAAGTTTTGCTCCTGATGCCACAATGGGACATAAGCCAGTGTCTTCTGCCGGTCCCAAGCCCGGATAAATGCAGAGGGTTGTGCCAGGAAGGGCAATCCGATGTAAAAGCTTGGCCAAAACAAACATGCGAATCAAATTATAAAGCTGGAGGACACTGATTTGCTGTGGCGACCCCTTGAACGGAAAAGCCAAAATCAAAAGAAGACAAAGAAGATGTTTGCTATCTATTTAAATGAATAAGTGACAGTAACAGTGGGGCGTTTTGATCAATCTCAAAACATTTAATATTAGACAAACAAAGAATGAATTCCCTCCCATAAAATGTGGGCCACTTCTCATTTTCAAAACATATCTTAGACCTCCGGGTTGCCCGGTAGTTGAGTGGTTAGCACACCGGCTTCACAGTGCAGAGGTCGCCGGATCGCGTCCCGGTCCGGCCTCCCTGTGTGGAGTTTGCATGTTCTCCCACACTCCAGAAACATGCATGACAGGCATATTGACCACTCCAAATTCTCCCTCGGTGTGAGTGTGAGAGTCACTGTTGTATGTCTTTGTGTGCCTGCGATTGGCTGGCAACCAATTCAGGGTGTCCCCCGCCTTGTGCCCGAAGACAGCTGAGATAGGCTCCAGCAACCCCCGCGACCCTAATGAGGAATAAGCGGTAGGGAAAATGAGATGAGATCTTAGACCTCCCTCATTGCCACTGATAGATAAAAAGATGAGTGGAAAGTTTCTGTGGGGAAAAAGTAAGTGGACTTTCTCACTGCCCTCTTCCTCTTTTTGCTGTTCTAAATTTACCACACTGACAGCTAAACCAACCACAGCTCGGTAAATATTTCACTGCGCATTCCCTTTCAGACATAAAAGGTTTGAGAGATACCCCTATAGAGACATGATGCTTTTGCACATTCTGGCCGATTACGGTGTTAAGGTGCAGAAAATAATTTACTTCACTGTGCCCTAGCTGGTAGTTCAGTAGTTCAGTAATGACATTCTTCATTAGTTTGGGCACACCGTTGGTCTGTGACAGCAGAATCCCTGAGGCTTCTGCATTAATATGTTTCGAATCCTCCCGAGATACCAAAATAAATAACTAAAAAAAATAACCCCAAAAGAAAAAGAAAGAAAAAAAAACACTATTTCGGTCTGTGTGTCACTTCGACTGCCACTATGACACTCTAGGCCTAGGGGCATCTTGGTTCAGTATGTTGAATGTGTTTCTCTCAACTGTCAACGTTGTGGGTTGAGGGTTTAACTCAACCCACGTGGCTATATAAAAATATAGTTGAACAAGATAACTACCTCTCAATTTCCAGATTCTCCATCATTAATTGTGTAAATTGCTCTCCTGCAATGACAACATAATACATAAATTATATCGCATCCAAAAGTATTGAAACAGTGTGGATAATTCCTTTATTCACGCTGCAGACTGCATGCATTTGGGTTCGCTATCAAAAGCTGAACATTGGAATTAACATTTTGGGCCATATTTTTGCACCCAGCGCAAGTCTATTGCAATTTGTTGTCAAATGGAGCATGCTTCACCTCACCAACTATAATAGTGGCTGTTTTTTCATTAGTAACTGTTTTTGAATTTTAATGCGAGTTTAATCCATTTTAATACAATGCATTTGAAATTTCGTTCATCATTATCTTCCTCGATAGGTCACATTACAAGGGCTCAATTACAATGTCAGAAAAATCAAATGATTAAAAAAAAGATTTTGCAGGGTTCTTGTATTGTGATTGTGAGATTGTGTGAGTAAAAACCACACAAAACAAAAACCTAAATAAACCTATACTGGATTTATACAGATGTTAAATGAAAATATAAATAAATTGCAGACATGCTGCCAAAACACTGTGTGCTTCTTTGCATGCACAATTTTAATATTTTGTTAATATTTCAGCTATTTTTCAATCTTTCTCGCACCTTTTTTTTTCATACAATTTCTCCTCCTATTCAAAACCATAGAGCTGATTATTTGATTGATGGCTCCCTGTTAACAGCTTTATTCCTCCCAAGAAA
This sequence comes from Hippocampus bargibanti, assembly GCF_051943395.1. Taxonomy (NCBI): domain Eukaryota; kingdom Metazoa; phylum Chordata; class Actinopteri; order Syngnathiformes; family Syngnathidae; genus Hippocampus; species Hippocampus bargibanti. Next base: position 22,874,500 of record NC_142737.1, read on the forward strand.
CAAAAATAACAGCCCAATAATAGCTGTCCTGGCAATTGTAGACTGCATGAGCTCGAAGTGAAACGCTTTTGTTTCTGAGAGCATGTTTGACAAACCACTTGCAGTCAATTTCAGTATTTTTCTTCTGAAAAATAAAAATGACATACTTCTGTGACCCTGAAAATGGATGGATTAATGTCGAAGGTTAGACACCAAGGAACTTGGAGCAAACTGAATGTGGCCTAGAAAAAAATGCATGAGGTTAGAGTGCATTTCTCTCCCCCTATATTTGACATACACGAATGTACCCCATGGAGGTTATTGCAAAACTGCAAAATCATTGCATGTGCCTTTTCCGGACCTAATATGGTTCATGTACTTGATGTTCTTACGCTGAAAAGTAAACATACCACTTAGGGATGTCACATACGTTTTTTTTAAAACATCTTTTTTGTTTTACATTTTTTAGAATGTGCAAATTAATAGCCTTTGAAGGACTCATCACACATTTAACACATTACAACCAATATGTATGTTGTTGTCAAATTGCAGTTCGAAACTGTGGAACAGCATCAATGAAGAATTACAGCAATGTCCAAACGTAACTCAGCGCCAGTATTAAAGCATATATAAAAATATGCTGCACACAGGATACAGATATACAGTATGTGGTTAGGATATATAAATCAGACTGCAGATGTGTTTGGATGTTTTTTTAGATTATGCAAATGATAAAGTACATGTATTAAATATTTATTCATTTCAGATTTCACTTCTTATTAGATATTTTTTTTAATGTAGTCAATAACGGGCGGGGTTGAATAAAATATACGTTCTTACTGTTTTTCTAAACAGCAATACTTGCCGTTTAAGAATTGGATATTTGTATTGACAATTTTTTCTTTCTTTTTTCGGTCATGAATGTTTCAAAGGAACTTTCAAAACACAAATCAAACTTCGGAGTGTATTGTTTTCAAATGTAGTCAACCAAAATCCCATATCCTCTGCACTGTGCAATCCACTATATTTTTAGTTTTTCAATCCCTGCCCCGTATGAACGATGAAACTTCAAGCCTCGAATTCAGAGCCCAAAATATGCAATATATGGCACCCAAACATTTGACGATACTGCCACAATGACAAGCCATCGAATTTATAAGATCCTTTTCGGTCAATTTGTAATGCTATTTTTGTGTCCCTCTCTCAGGTACCTGGGGATTACGCGTCCCCTAACCTATCCAGCCCGACAAAATGGTCAGCTGATGGCAAAGATGATCTTGGGCGTGTGGTTGGTGTCCGCATCCATCACTTTGCCCCCCTTCTGTGGCTGGGCCAAAAATGTCCACACAGCCGGCGTGTGCCTCATCAGCCAAGACTTTGGCTACACCATCTATTCCACAGCCGTGGCCTTCTACATCCCCATGCTGGTGATGCTGATCATGTATTATAAAATCTTTCGAGCAGCCCGCAAAAGTGGTGCCAAACACCGCTTCACCGAGTTTTCTCGCCGAGATCGCCTGGAAACAGTGACTAATGAAGCGCTACGAATGCAGGGTCTAAAGCCCCCCGGTGTGGCAGAGGAGTGCGCTGCCCTCTCCCGACTGCTGAACCGTGAAAGGAGAAACATCTCCATTTTCAAACGGGAGCAGAAAGCAGCCACAACACTGGGGGTCATTGTGGGGGTCTTCACTGTGTGTTGGCTGCCATTCTTCATCCTGTCCACTGCAAGGCCCTTTATCTGTGGGGTCGTGTGCAGCTGTGTTCCCATCTGGCTGGAGCGCACGCTGCTCTGGTTAGGTTACGCTAACTCCCTCATGAACCCCTTCATCTATGCCTTCTTCAATCGAGACCTACGCTCCACATATCGTGACCTTCTTCGCTGCAGATATCGAAACATCAACCGTCGTCTGTCAGCGGTGGGAGTGCACGAAGCCCTCAAGGTTTAAGGAAGTTTTGCAGCTGACATTGACTCACAAATAGTGACATGCGTCAGCTCTGTTCTTCTACTGGCGCACCTCGTGGATTGTGGTGTGTATGCAGGAGGACTGTAGATAAACCACATTCTGACACAATGTGAGTCACTGTTGGTAGATCTCTTGTCCCACTGCTAAGGCGGATAGACAGTGTGTGTGTGTGCGTGCGTGCGTGCGTGTGTGTGTGTGTGTGTGTGTGTGTGTGTGTGTGTGTGTGTGTGTGTGCGTGTGTGTGTGTGTGTGTGTGTGTGTGCGTGCGTGCGTGTGCGCGCACATGTGTGTGAGCGCGCGTGTGTGAGAGAGAGAGAGAGAGAGAGAGAGAGAGAGAGAGAGAGAGAGAGAGAGAGAGAGAGAGAGAGAGAGAGAGAGAGAGAGAGAGAGAGAGAGAGAGAGAGAGAGAGAGAGAGAGAGAGAGAGAGAGAGAGGTATGCTATTTTCGGAAAAGAAAACCATTGACCTTTGTGAATTATTCAAGGTGATACTACTTTTGTGATTTTTTTTTTTGTTGGGTGACACGTGCTGTGTTACACAATCAAGCAACTTGTACTCTACGCAGATGATGGAGGCTCATTGATTTATGTATACTGCAAAAATGATGTTCAATCAGAAACCTTGGTCAAACTCCGGGCATAAAAGTTCTTCTATTGAACAATTCCTGTGTATTTCCTGTGCACTGAGATATCCCCAGATCACTTCTCTTGGAAGTCTGAGTTTCAAAGTTGTTGTATCACCGAATAAATGAGAAAAATCATGAACATTTCACACTATTTTAGACTTTGGTGATGAAAGATGACATTATTTATGCCAGTGAAAATGTGTGTAGTTGCCGGTGTGTGCTTGAAAGATCTGTCGTACGTGTTACTTTAAATTTTTACATGTCAACATGTGTGATCTGTTTGACACTGTCACATATTTCAATTGTCCCAAATCTGTTTTGAGGTTTTTCTCGGCTGTTATATTTCACACCACCAGTGACATGCGGTGAGGTTCATGGCTGGTGAGGCACTGACATCATCACAATCAGATTTACAAACATATTAACTCCACAG